>NW_026897244.1:0-62500 GCF_033153095.1 Gastrolobium bilobum | reverse complement strand
ATTATGTCACTGCTTGCTTCACCTTTGCTCACATCATACTCATGTCATTCTATCGTCAGCTCAGCTATAGGGATTATCTTCAACAATCTTATGCCAGATCGATGCCAAAATAGTCTTCTTCATTTTGATAACAGTCTTCTGCTAAGGAAGTGAAGGATGGAGAATGAGAATTGATCTTTTTATTCGAATTTTCAGCTTCTTCTTCTTGAAAGAGTTGGAGAATACTCTGCAAATTCTTCGCAAAGCTTTCCGTGTTGGTTGATGCAGTTAAACCTGTAGTGATTTGAGCCTTCTGATAGAAAGGTGCAGGTTTCTGGATCAGCTGGCTTGATCTGCTTTAGATGTTGTTTGAACCAAAGCTTGACATTTCTTGGGCAAGATCGGGAAACAGCAAATTCAGTCCACCACTTGACAAAGGCTTGCCTTCTAAGTAGTGGAAGTTTGGTGCCGATTTTCTCTTTGTAATTGTATTGCATGAAAATATCCACGCCAGAGAAAATTTGGAGAAAAAGTGCAAATCTATTAGGAATGGATCTACTAACGGGTCAAATTTTTTAGAAAAAATTATTAATCCTTCAAACATCATTGGTGGAAGAATGTCCAAGATTTGTCCAAAATAATCCCACCATTTGATAAACCACTATGGGAATTTATCTTGAACATTTTGTTTAAAATAGATTAACTAGGAGTCTTTATTTTCTTTTATTTTGTATAAATAAAATATTAGTCTAGGCTTGTTCATAATCCCAATAATTATATCCAATTTGATCGTAGGGTTGAGAAAATTTTATGATTTTGTTTGGATTTCCATATTCTGATAGAGTGATTACCTTTTGAATCTGGAAAGTTGAATGAGTAATGAACTTAGGGGGCGTTTGGTAGGAGGGCAAAAAAAAATTGCCCAGGAAAAGGAAGTAAGGAAAAACAGATGGCTGTGTTTGGTAGAAGCATTACCAAAATGGAGTGTGGGAAAAATTTTTGTACGACTTTAGCTTTTACACATGGAGTAGCTGAAAAAAATTTCCATCGATGAGATGGAATACATTTTTTCCCTGGCGCTGGAAAACTCATCATGCTTTTCTAAGACAAAAATGCCCTCAAAATACGTATGCTCATCGTCGACTCCCTCTTTCAGGTACCATGTGTTTCTTCTGCTTAATGTCTCTGTCTCTTATGATCTGATTTCTGGTTATGGATGTTCGTGCATTTTGCCTGAAAATGACTGTAGCTACCGGTGTTGCACATCCAGATGGAGATCCTAACAAGAAATATGCAAAAAAACACCTTTTTATGACCTTTGCAGCTCAATCCCACATTCAAATCCTCTAAGCCCCAATACTGATCCAAAGGGTATGGCCCTTATAATGGTCAATGTCATTCTGACAAATGTTACTGACACATTGAGTTACTTTCTACCACAAGCAGCTCTTGCTATAAGCCAAGGTCGATTTGGGTTCACAAGTTACTGCATATCTGATGCTGAGAAGGAAGTGGTAATTTGGTAAATTTAATTAACTTTCCCATCAATATTTTACAATCATCCAAACATAACATCAGTAAAATTCACTCAATTTTTCCAGAAAATTTTTGACCTACCAAACACCTTTTTTTAACTTACCCGGCAAATAATTCTTTCCATCATATTCGAAGCAAAATTTTTTTCCTGACAAAAAAAAAATTCTCCCGTACCAAACGCCCCCTTAGGGTCTTTAGGAATTTTATAATGTTTGATTGAAATGGAGTTTAAATTAAGTAGAATAAACTAATGAAAATTTTGAGATTTGGTTGAAGAAAGAAGTTTGAAATGGAATTGACAACCTTTGATGTCTTTTGGAAAAATCTTCATGGGCACTTTTGTTGGTTTATTGTCCCAATAAGCAGGTTCCATTTGAATCACTTCTAGGAATTTATTTTTTGGGATATACGGTGTTTGGGGTTTTAACCTTCGGGTAGAGATAGGTTTAGGTTGAATCTCTACGACTTTGGCAGAAAGACTGGAGATTTGTTTATTTAAAAGATTTGGAATTAGAACATAGAATGATGTATCTTCCTGTTCATCTTCTGAGACTATATTAGGCCAAGATTTTTTAGGTAGATAGGTCAAGCCTTGATCTTGGAAGGCTTGGAGGGTTTGGATTGGCATGGCGTAATCTGCCTTGGTTTGTTTAGAAGAGGAGGTGTCCTCAACTCTTTGGGTGGATGTCTCAGTTTGGGATTGAGGTTGGGTAGATGGCCTAAATTGACGTTTGGCTAGTTCAGCTAGGACTAGTTTACCTTTTCGTTTGGAAGAGGTTAACTCTGCCGATTTCAGCATATTTATATATTGTTTATCTTCCATGCAGAAATTAACGAGTAAGATAATCACAGAGAGAGTTTGAGGTGTCTTTGAGATATTCAATATCAAATTCAATCTTACATTGGAGTCAAAACATCCCACTCTCTCTTTGTGTGTGTGTGTGTGTGTGTGTGTATATAGATAGGATCATTTGACACCAGTGTCAAATTTGAAATTTGACACCTCATCTGAGAACCATTAGATCAAAAAGATCAATGGTGTCAAATGCTTACAAATCAGAGCCATTGATCTTTTTTGATCTAATGGCTTTCAGATGATGTGTCAAATTTCAAATTTGACACTGGTGTCAAAGGATCCTACCTATATATATACATATATATATATATATAGGGAAAAACATTTCTCAAGTTGCTTGGGACAATGTTATCTTCGGCCACCCCAAAACTACGTCGTTTTGTTTATTTATTTCCTTATATTAATTGATTCACCTTTGAATGGTTGTGATTCCCTTTTTCTCTCTCTTCCTTTATTACCATTGATCCATCTTTGTACGGTTATGATTTAGTAGCCGAAGATAATATTGTCTCAAACAACTTGAGAAATGATAAGCCCATATATATATATATATATATATATATATATATATATATATATGTCAGGATCATTTTACACTTGTGTAAGTTACACTCTCAATCTTGATCGTTGATCTTATTTATATCTAATGGTTCTGATTATTAGATATTTGAGTCGTTAGAAGTAAGCAAATCAATTATTAAGATTTTGTGTAAGGTTTCTTATTCTTACACTGGTGTAAGAATATCCTACCCCTATATATATATGGAGGTTACATTTACTCTCTCTTTTCGCATACAACCTTTTACAACCAAATCTTAACCGTTGATTTCCGTCAATTTAACATTTATAATTTATTGAGAATTAATAAATATGATCCACTAAATTATAACTATCAAATTGACAGAAATCAACTGTTAAGATTTGGTTGTAAGAGGTTGTAAATATAACCTCTTATATATATATATATATATATATATATATATATATATATATATAGGTAAAATCATTTCTCCGGCCACTTGATGTCCAGCAATGACAGGTGTATGATTATGATTTTTCATATTTAATGCTTTCACCTTTTGTATAGCTATGATTACCCATATTTGATGTTGTCACCTATATATATGGTAAATAATTGACTGCTGGACCTCAAGTGGCTGGAAAAATGTAAACCTATATATATATATATATATATATATATATATATATATATATATATATATATATTGATCCCAAAAATGAAATGATGGGTACCGCTAGTCCATGAACAACCAACAATTGTACTGTAAAAGTGGGATAGGTCCTATCTGTTATAACCCTAACAATTAAATATGCTTAAGTAGGATTTATGGTATAATTAAGTGGCTAATTAGGGATTAAGGAGAGAAGAATGTGCTTTTGGAAATTAAAGTGAAAAGCTGCATCAGGTGGCCCACGTTGGCCTGCTCGCTAAAGCGAGCTAGCCCAACGAGCAAAACTGAAGTTCGCTATCAATCTCGCTGAAGCGAGATAGCACTGCGAGCCAAAATGGAGCTCGTTGTGTTACTCGCTTGAGCGAGAAGCTCAACAAGCAATTGCGAAATCAGTTTTACAAATTTTAGGTCTTGGTCTCTCTCCCTTTCCCTCATTATTTCCCTCACCAAACCAAAGAAAGGCCATTTATGGAGGAAAGAAGAGCTTGTGAGACAAATTGAGTGAGAGACCATGAAACCACTCGGCGTGAACATGAAGACTACTTAGAATCTCTCCTTCATCAACGTCCCAACCTCCATTTTCATTTTTGGGGGCTCTTAGAAAAAGATTTTGCTTGGAGAAAACTTAAGGATTTGGTATTTTGTTAGGTGTTAAAGCTATGGGTGCTTGGAAAACACTTCATACCTCACTCTAAGGTTGATTATGGTAAGATTTCTCAACTCCTTTCATGATTTTATGGATTTTGCACAAACTTAGGGTTCACATGAATAATGCCATGAAATTTACATGAAATGAGTAATTAGTGGATATTTTGATTAGGGGTCCTTTGACAAAAGATGCTTAGAATGTTGTCTTGTAAAAGGAAAACCCTGGAAATGGTTGGTTTACATATTTTGAGAAAATGCAAAATTTGAGAGGTTGAAACCTTGAGGTTTTGACATGAGAGATGCGAGAGATGTGAATTCCTTGTGTGTATTCTCTCGGATGTATTTGATGTTATTTTGATGCTTGTATATCATGGAAGAGAGCTCAAGTGGCTGGAGAAGTCTCCTATGCTCTTGAGTTTACTGAGATTGTATCTCACCCCTTACGAGGCTCATTTTCGGGTAAATGCAGGTGGCCCGAGTAATGGAGCCCAAGGCATAAGGCCCGAATAGTGATTATTATCATGCATATGTTGATATTGCACCTTGACATTGTGGCATGCAAGCATTATTTTGGAGTTTTGGCATTGCATTTTGATTATGTATGCAATTGTGTCAAGATGGCTATTTTTGAGGAAATGATGGTGCAAAGACTATGTAATCATGATTTAGAAACATGTATATTTTGGAATTCATGTAATCATGTATTTTGTGAACTATGAGGACTTGTATCACTTGGAGAAACTTGATGAACTGTTTAATTTTGATATGAATTCATGTATTATGAAATTATAGATAAATGTATAATTCATGTATTATGAAATTATAGATAAATGTATAATTCATGTGGATGCTTGTGTAATTTGAGTAGCCTTATGTTTGATACCATGTTGAAGTGTAAACATGTTGATGGAATTGCCTATGACCTAAGTTGGCAGATGGATGAAAGTCAAATGGTATTATGGAGTGGAAATTGTTCATTTGATGATCTTAAGAACCCTATATTATGATGTGGGATGTATATGAGAATTGGACATATGAATATGTTGTATGATTTATTAGGTGTAAAGGATTAAGAAAAAAAAATATCATGAGTCCCAAAACTGGAGCATGAAAAACAGAGAATCAACTTCCCCAAAACAGGTCACGCTAGCTGGCAAGCTCGCTTTAGCGAGCAGCCCTGCTAACGAATTTGCTCTCGGGTTGAGTTTTAAATTGCTCGTTGCCCTCCTCACTAAAGCAAGTTGCTTAGCAAGGAGTGCTCGCTGACCTCTTCGCTTGCGAGCTGGTCAGGGGAGAGAAGAGCTCACTGACTCTGCTCACTAAAACGAGCAGATGAGTAGCGTTAGGTTTCTATTTTTGAATTTAATTGATTTATAGACTTATGGGCACCGCTTAAGGGTGGATGTTAAGCATTTACAAAGTAATTCCGCATTAATTAATTGGTGTAATCGCCTATGTGGATTATGTAGGTAAGGAACCATAGTATGTAATGAAATTATGAAAAAGATTATTTAAAAGAAAAAAGTTTTTATCCATTAATTCTAATGAGATTGTGTGATTGTAACCACACTTAATACCATAAATAGTGTCAACAAATCGGTTCTAGAACGGGGTGTTACACTATCTATGGTCATCAAAGCCTCATAAAAAGATCTACTAAAATTATCGAGTTATTATCTACCTACCCTCATGTGTAGGTTTCTGGTACAGGTACCCTTTTATTGAAGGTCATTAGAGCTTTTTCTGGGAGTGTGGCATGGTTACTTCAGCGCAGTAAAGGCACCAAAATGGAGGGTAGTTTTATCATAGAATAGGGATCTCGATTTAATATTTGTACCTGTTATTTTTTTCTATTAATTTCATATTTTGATTATTCCTTTTTTCTATTAACTTCAACGCACTAAAGCCCAGTTGGCGCCGGTACGACGCCACTTCGCGCGGAGTTACTGTCCAATTGTGAAAAGTCGGACCTACTTCTACGTGGACCGGCACCAATTGGCGCCACCTCTTATATTTTGGGCGCCACTTAGCATGGTTTGGCGCCACTAGCATGGTTTAGCGCTAAGTGGCATGGTTTGGCGCTGGTTGGCTTCACTTAGCGCTGGTTGGCATGGTGGCGCTAGTTTGCGCCATTCTGGCGCCAACTAGCGCCAATTTCCTGGACTTTGTACTATGCAACATAGCGCAACATGGAACTTTCTTGTGTGTGGAGTCGCGTTAACATGCTTTCTATAATTTGTAATTTTCACTCCTCTTTTTCCTGTAAAAACACAACTAAAAGGTGAATTTTATTGACATAGAAAGAATCAATATAAATAGCAAATATTTATTTAAATTGTTGTCTTATGACTCAATTCTTATCAATTTTAACACAGACAAACCACACTTGCCAGAGGCTCATCAAAGGTCATTAGAGCTTTTTCTGGGAGTATGGCATGGTTACTTCAGCGCACTAAAGGCACTAAAATGGAGGGTAGGTTTATCATAGAACATGGACCTCGATTTAATATTTGTACCTGTTATTTTTTTCTATTAATTTCATATTTTGATTATTCCTTTTTTTATAAAGATAGTCTTTAATCTATAATTAATTGAATTCATGTATACTTATACTTAGTAAAATTGAATAATTATACTAAGTATAATAAAAAAAAGTAAAATTAAGTGAATATATGTACACATGAGGTTAATGTTTCTTATATTATAGGAGATAATTTTACTCCTACACGCATATAAAAAATGTTTGTGGTCCATATTTGTTTTTCTATTTTTTCTCTTCATATGGCCTCACATGGGCCCTACACACTTTTATGTGTATGTAGGAGATAAAATTATCTCCTACAACATGATTACATGAGAAATATTAATCCCACAATTGGAAACTTGAAGCTGATAATTGAAAGAAACAATTGTTTAATTACAATATTGATTTTGGAATATGTATATTTTATGGTAACTGTATTGAGTATTGTCCAACAAATTGTTTATCAATAATTGAAGAATATGAACTTTCAACTTATGATCGCACAAATTGAATTATAATCAAATTGCTTTGGGCTGTTTACCAACACAATTGATTGATGATTATACAGTTCAAACAATTCAAATCAAATAAGATTCTTTAGAATTAAGAATAATATAATTAAGAATAAATTATTATAGAATATCATATAAATCAAATAATATAAATTTGAGCAATAAAAAAATTAAAAAAATAGGATTTGATATTATTATAGTTCGATATTATTATAGAAATATATTCTATAATAATTATTATAGAAATATATTCTATATATACATATGTATGTATATTTATATAGGCATCTACTTTAGCTTTAGTATAGTTTCCTATTATATTTTATATAAAAAATGAAATATCATTGGTGCTCTAACTGTACCTACATTAATTAACATCCGTTAATATTTGAGTATTTGATTCAATTCAATGCGAAGAGAAATTGAGTATATAAATTTTTTTTCTCGGTTGTATCAATAAGGTAATGAAACCTCGATTTATTTATTTCTTATTTTATATATAATGGATTTGCCCGGATCGTTACATGATTTTCTTTTAGTTTCTTTGGGATCAGGTCTTGTATTAGGAAGTCTAGGAGTAGTATTAGTTACCAACCCCATTTTTGCTACTTTTTCATTGGGATTGGTTCTTGTTTGTATATCTTTATTATATGTCTTATCGAACTCCCATTTTATAGTTGTAGCACAGCTACTTATTTATGTGGGAGTTATAAACGTTTTAATCATATTTGTTGTGATGTTTATGAATGGTTCAGAGTATTACCAAGATTTTCATCTTTGGACTGTTGGGGATGGAATTACTTTTATGATTTGTACAAGCATTTTTATTTCACTAATATTAATATTCCAAATACATCATGGTACGAGATTATTTGGAGTACAAGATCAAATCAAATTATAGAGAAAGTTTTGATAAATACTAGTCAAAAAATTGGAATTCATTTATCAACAGATTTTTTTCTTCCATTTGAGCTCATTTCAATAATTCGTTTGTTGGCTTTGATAGGTGCTATTGTTGTAGCTCGCCAGTAAGAAATCTTTAGAACTAACAATATAAATAAAAAATTTAATTTGATATGAATTTATCATATTTATTTTCGTTGAATTCTTTGTGAGCTTGAAAGTTTAGAAAATCATCTTTTTGATTGATTGCTGGTATATTCTTTTGTTCTAGACTTGTTATATTCTTTAGTTAATTGAATCCGTTAAATTGTTATATATATATATATATATATATATATATATATATATATATATATATATATATATATTCTGTTGTTCGGATGAGAAATTATTTTCCCGTTAAGACATCGTAAATGACTTTTTTTTTCTTTTTTATTGTGCAGGTCTCGCACATTTATGTTTCAACTGCAAAGTTAGTTACTTCTATTGTTGCTTAAGAAGTAATTAACACACACATATATATATATTTATATGGAAAATCATTTTCTCATGTGATTGAAGATTACCTTATCTTGTTGTGAGTATAAAAAAAGAAGTGTTATGGACCCGTATAATGGGCCCATTAAGTAGCAAGCCCAACAAGGGGCAATCCAAGATATGGATTGATGCTAATAAAGGATAGATATCCATCAAGGATACTAATCCTAGTATGACAGCATAACTATCAGGCCTGGACCCTCACCGTAGGAACCAAAGGCCCATCCACACTACCCTCAGGTAACCTCTATAAATACAAAGGTAAACCCTAAAGGTATGTACGCTCTCTCTCTTACTGTTATGCTGTCACTGTGCGAACACACACGCCCCATTGGCTAACGCCGTTATATTATTCTGTGCATAGTGATCTGCTTGACTCAAGGGTATCTCCTTCATAGATACCTTGGAGAGGGCACTAGATCCAATATCAACATACTAGCCTATTGGGCTAGACATCTCTGTCTTAAGGACAGAACATTGGCGCCGTCTGTGGGGAACTTTCGTGTGCGAAGTTCCCATCAATCTGACAAAGGATGGAAATCCAGACAAGGAGCAGTAGCCAGCAACAACCCCAAAACCAGAACCAACCGCTGGATCCAGTCCTGGAGGAGGTAAATCAACCTCAGAACCAGATTGGAAACAACGTGGATTATGATCATGTCCGGGTTGAGGACAACATCTCAGACACCGCGTTTACTCCAGCGCGTCGAGATAGGGGGCCGCGGCGAACATGGCTCCAATTGGAAATATTCCTTCCCAGCATCCAGGGGATCTTGCTGCGCATATCGCTCAATCGGCCGACCCGGATACTCGGTTGGCTAATTATGCATTCGCTGCGATCATGGAACAAATCGCAGAACTGGAAAATCGTAGTAACCTGCAAAGGCAGCAGGATTTTCAGGAATTACGGTATGAAAATAACAGGAGAATGCGAGACCTGGAGCAGCGCTTAACACAGTTGACGGGACCAGGAGCAACAGAAGTTAGAGGCCAACCTGCTAATGGCCGAGAAAGAACTCGGAACCTAGTTTTACATAATCGGGTTCCCCGTGTAGAAAGTCATGAAAGGCCCAACCCCGGGAATGCTGCAAACCAGGATCAGGGAAACCAGGTCGTAGATGGCCAAAATGCCCAAAATCAAGTGGAGCAAGCTAACGGTCACGGTGACCAGGTTCTGATTCACCCTGACCAGAACGTTCAAAATATTTGGGGGCGAGTAGAACCCGACGCGTATAGAAGGAAGTATAGCAGGGGGCAGTATAATAACAGCCCTTTTACTAGCGAAATATTAAATGCTGTCTTCCCGGAGGATTTTGACTCGGCACGTCTGCCAAAGTACGATGGGAGCCAGGATCCGCAGGTCCATGTAGATGCTTTCGACACAGATATGTACATCCGAGGAATTGATGAACCTCTCATATCCCGGATATTTGCCATAACACTGACTGGAGCAGCGCAGGCATGGTTTTCAACCCTTCCTGCTAATTCCATCGGGTCGTTTGAAGAATTCGGACAGAAGTTCCTCTTGAACTTTGCAACTAGCAAAAAGCATCCGAAGTCCGAATTCGCTCTCGGAAAGATATGACAGCAACCCGGAGAAACCCTCCAGAAATATCTTAATTGGTTCAAGGATGTTGCATTGCAGGTCCCAGAGCTGCAAGAGAATGTCCATGTTCACCTCATTGTGGTGGGTTTGGATGGTGCATCCAGACTAGCCAAGTCGGTCTATAAAGACCCAGTAAGGATGTTGGAGGAATTCAGAACTCGTTCGAGAAATATCTCGAACTAGAGCAAATGGAGATTGCAAATGCGCAATCTGATGAGGGCAAAAGGTTAAGCCCAAGAAGAAGGAGCCCACCTCAAAAGGGGATAGAACGAGTTGACAGTAAGAAGAAAGATCAACGCCCCCGAATCCCGGACATGAGGGATCGAGTTGGGAGATTTGACAAGTATACACCTTTGAATGCGTCGCGCTCGCAAATCTGGAGGGAAGTGGCACTCACGGAGATGAAGAAGGTGGAGAGACCCCGGCCTATATTCGACAGAGGAGGTTTGGATAAGTCCAAATATTGTGCTTTCCATGATGGGCCTGGGCATACAACTGACCGATGCTGGGATCTCCGAGATGCTGTGGAAAAGTTTGTACGAGATGGACGATTACGTCAATACGTGATCAAAACCCAAGGATCCAAAAGCAACAAAAGGAAGTCGGGGAATAGGAGGCGAAGTAAAAGCCCGATTCCTGAAAAGAAAAACAAGGATGAGTGAGATCGCAAAGATGATCCCAACCTCGACGAGTTCCCGGAAGAGGAATTTGACTGCAATGTAATCAGTGGAGCCCTTGGGGGAGGCAGAGACACTATAAGTGCTAGAAGAAAATACCTGAAAGAGGTACTCTCTATTCGAGATCGTCCCAAGTTCAAAGAAGTCCCAACCAAGCCAGACCCTCCTCTTTTGTACTTTACCAAAGAGGACATGCGCGGCGTGTTGCCAGGTCATGTTGACAGATTGGTCATTGCTGGGACCCTAGTGAATTGCCAGGTTCGGAAGATTTTCGTGGATGCAGGGAGTTGCGCCGATATTATACTCTGGGACGCTTTCAAAAAGATGAACCTGGATGAAGAGGACCTCAAACCTTGCAAAACGACGCTGGTAGCCTTTAATGGAGAACATACACCTCCTAAAGGCTACATTAATCTGAGATTAACCTTGGGAATAAAGGAAGCGTTCAGATCAGAACGGGTTAGGTTCATAGTGCCCGATTTCCCTTCAGAATATGATATAATCCTGGGAAGACCGACTATACATCAGTGAGACATGCTAGTTTCTACAAAATACCAGAAGATAAAATGGTGAGCAATAAGAATGAAATAATCACTGTTTGTGGAGATCAGAAGGAATCCAGGGGCTGCTACTTTGATACTATAAAAGAAAATGAAGGGGGACGTTCGAGCCCACCCCGAATTCACCCGGGGGATAAAACCGGTAGGAATGTAACTCCTCAGCAATCTAAGAAGCCGATCAACATGGTTGAACTCGACATGAGAGAAGAAATAATGCCGAGACCCGAACCTGATGGAGAGCTTGAAGATCTCACACTGGGGAAAGAGCCTGGTCAATTTACCCGAATTGGTAAGACTATTGATCCTCTAATTAAACAAGTATTGGCTGACTTCCTCAAAAGCAACACATATGTGTTTTCTTGGAACTCGTCTGAGATCCCAGACATTGACCCCGCTTTCTGCTGCCACAAGCTGGCAGTTTATCCGGGATCCACTCCCGTTTCCCAGAAGAAAAGAAAGCTGGGGCCAGAAAGGAAACAAGTTCTTCAAGAACACGACAAGGAGCTTTTGGATGCCGGGTTCATTCGGGAGATACAGTACACGACATGGCTCGCCAATGTGGTGATGGTGAAAAAACCAAATGGGAAATGGAGAATCTGTACTGATTACACAGATTTAAACAAAGTTTGCCCAAAGGATGCTTATCCTATGCCTAACATAGATCAGCTGGTTGATAACTCGGCTGGATTTCGTTTGTTGTCTTTCATGGATACCTATTCGGGATACAACCAAATCCCAATGTACCCGACGGATCAAGAAAAAACGGCCTTTATTGCTGAAAAGGCCAACTATTGCTACAATGTGATGTCATTTGGACTTAAAAACTCAGGGGCAACCTACCAGAGGATGATGAATAAGGTCTTCGAAGATCAGCTGGGCAAAAATATAGAAGTATACATAGATGATATGATTGTGAAGTCATTTGATATGACGAATCATGTCCAGGATCTTGAGCAAACGTTTCAGAAGCTCAGGAAGTATCGCATCCGCCTCAACCCGGTAAAGTGCGCGTTTGGGGTAGCAGCTGGAAAATTTCTGGGTTTCATGCTAACCCACAGGGGAATTGAGGCGAACCCGGACAAATGCAAGGCAGTGCTTGACATGAAATCACCCCAGAGCAAAAAGGAGGTCCAACAGCTGACCGGACGATTAGCTGCACTAACCCAGTTTCTTCCAAAATCAGCTGAAAATGCCCTCCCATTCTTTAAACTTTTAAAGAAAGAAGCAACTGACGGATGGAACTCGGCATGTGAAGCCGCGTTTGAAAAGATTAAGAAATGTTTATCAACTCCACCGATCCTCTCAAAGCCAAACCCAGGAGATGTTCTGATTCTGTATTTGGCAATAGGGAAAGAAGCATTAAGCGTTGTACTGATCAAGGAAACTAACGAAGGCCAGGAGCCAATTTACTTTGTCAGCAGAGCCATACAACGTGCAGAGGTGAGGTATCAAAAGCTAGAGAAGGTGGCTTTTGCTTTGCTGGTCTCGGCTAGAAGGTTGCGACCATATTTCCAAGGCCATCAAATAATCGTAAGGACTAACAGCCTATTCGGCAGGTGTTGCACAAGCCGGACCTGGCAGGAAGAATGACTAACTGGGCAATAGAGCTCAGCGAATATGACATAACATATGAAAGTCGGAAAGCAATCAAAGCACAAGCCTTAGCTGACCTCAGCAATAAAGGCACTTTGAATGGTCAGCAGTGATTTTGGTCAGTTTGGCCGTGGTGTCATCATAGTTCTTTTTAAGCGCGGAGAGGTCCTCCTTCACCTTCAGCAGCTCCTCATATGTCTTGGCCTTCTCCTCCCGAGTTGCGGCAGCCTCACTCAACGTCCGCAGGTATTTCTGCTTCAGGATAAGCAACGGCCTGGCCAACCCAGCCATCTTCAAATAACACAACTCCAAATCTTCAACCTCCCTTACTTGGGCTGGGGTAAGAAGAGATGAGTTGTAGAAGACTTCGGGGGCGCATACCGCATCCCGGAGAGTATTGTTCGTTTTGCCCTGCCATACCATGTGCTTGGTCAATTTAGGCGCTGGAGGAGGAGGATGGGCTTTCATAGTTTGACTAGGGCCAGTGGAAGCTCGGATGTCAGAGTTCTTGGCTTTTTCTTTTGAAGTGGCTGCAGTGGGAGCATGGGCAGCTGAAACCTTGGCTTTACCCGGACCACCTTGAGAGGAGTCAGGGGCTTTCCTCTTCTTGCCGGACCCAACCTTGGCCTGGTTTAATGCGGCCAACCAGCTTGGATGATCATTTTGTTGGTTATCCATCAGAGGTACTAGAAATACAAACACAACAAGTTAGTGTTAAAGCAATACGGCTAATATGCAAATGCCAGGTTGCTAGAAATAGTTCATACTTAATTCAGTGTCGAGTTCATCTTTGGACTTGAATAGAAGGGATGCGACACTAGCATGCTTATGTGACAGCAGAAACTTGCCAATGGCAATGGCACTGTCGATATCAGATGAACCCAAATCGGTAACTTGAAAACGGTAGCTAGATGGAGGAAGCTGATAGTGGTCAGAAGACCAATGCAAAGGGAGTTTTCCCTCGCCACTCTCGGCATGAGAAGTGTCAACAAACCAGACACTCTTGTCGGGATGGGCGGAAACTTTAAAGAATTTGTCCTTGAAATTTTTAAAGGACTCAGTATAAACTTGAAAATTTTTACAGTGGGGTAAACCTCGAAGGGTAACCCACCCTTTTCGGCTGGCGGGTTCACGACCGGTCCGAGGAGTTAATACTTGAAAAAAGAAGAAGAATACACAGACAGAAGCTGGAATAGAAAAGTATGAGCAGAAACGCTCAAAGGCTTTGGCAAAACCCCACCCCATTAAGATGAAGTTGTGTGGGAGCTATTTGAAGGTGGTTCAAAAGATCAATTTGAAAATCCGTCAAAGGGAAACGGACGCCGAGTTGAGTCACAACATCTCGAAAAAAGAAAAAGAAATGCGGCTCTCCTGGCCTCCCACTGGAGCAGACGGGTTCGTCTTTTCTAGGGGATTATATCACAATTCACTAAATCCCCCACTGGAAGGGCGACAAAGTCATCCAAAGTCATCTCCGAAACGGTACTCAAAACCTCGTGTGTCATCCAGGGAAATTGGGTTACTAAAGAAGACGAGGGAGATGGGGAACACGACTCAGTAGAACTCGACTCTCCTACTACGTCTGAGGGAGGAGATGCCATAATACCTAGAAACAAGGAAAGGTAGGAATTAGGAAAGAATCAGAATACCTGAATCACAAACGCTATCAGAAAAATCACTAGATGATGATGATGATGATGATGACAAATCAGAAATTGTAATGAGATCATCTGCTCTTCCTGATGGGCGAAGGGATTTATCTCCATGCTGGCAAGTCGCCAACGTGGAATCGACTAAAGAATGACAACCTTGGTCAGCAAGCTTGCCACTCAAATAAATGCAGGAATAACATGGGCCACTGCCCGAGATAGAAGAACGCGACAAACCTCTACTTGACATCCCGGACACACATCGAGACTTGCCACCACAGCAAGCTCGTAGCATAGCTTCCCACTATTCTCCTTCGGTCTTAAGGATTTCCCAAAGCCAGAAACGAACACCATGGGAAAGACTTTTCAAAAATCAGACAAAGAGCTAAAGAAAGAGAATTTTTTCCCGTTCGGTCAAGAAAAAGGCTAAGTATCAAGTGCAAAAGGAAGGTAAACAAGACGACATGGCGCTAATCACCAGAACAACAAATTCTGAAGGAAAAAAAGTGCTAAGTGTCAACAGGAAGTTCGCAGATATGCAAGCTATCTACAGATTCTAGAAAAAAGGCCAGAAAGCAAAGAAGAAAATATGCAACTTCACAGTTATAATATTGAAAAACAAATGCCAAAATGCAGAATCTTCGAATAGAAGCAATAAAAAGGAGATAATGTGGACATACCTCTTGAAGTAATGAAACTGAAGTGTCAAAATGCAGACGAAGAAAGGCTGGTGTGCAACAATCAGAAAGCACGCAGACACAAACAATGGAATAATGCTGATGCCCAATGCTCAGAAGTAAAACGAAACCATGTAAGAGGAAAAGATGACTTATATAGGCAAGACCAAGACCACTGAGTGGCGCATAGCAGAGGTCAAGGCTATTTAGGTCCTTTTGCCCTCAAATCATAACTGTCAGATCGTGGGTGGAAACCGCAATCATTATGCGCGGAAACCACAACACGGAGAAGGCTAAGGGGCAGGGGCAAAATTGCCAATTCACTCCATAAAGCAATGATCAGACAGCTGAAACGATGCTGCAATAAATGCGCACGAAACGCAACGACGACATAAGAACGGCTGCAACACGCTAAAGCACGCGGGCTGGAACACGTGGCATAACACAATGAGTATAATTCAAAAACCTACATATGAGACAAGGTGTATAAGAACATACAGCTGTTCACCGAGTTCGAAGCTGACGCTGGGGTAATAGTCAACTAACGGTTATTCCAGCACAGCTTCTACCCGGTTACACAACGAAATCTTAGACGGGTTCTTCAACAACCCGTCCAAGGAAGCAACAGGCATACATGCATGCCCCAGTAACCCGGGTAAAATGCCGATGTTGGGAGCAGTTCAAGCAGTCGAATCGCAACTCTTCAAACGAGTCCTCTGCCCGACTACTTCGTGAATCGCCGACGGGATCATGCACAACCCGTCGACCAAATAAATATGCAGATACAGTTCGAGATGAGGAATACCGCTTGGGGGCAACCCGCAAGTGGGATTAAAACAACTCAAGCGTATTCCTAACTCGGAGTAGCAATATGGTTGATGCTCAACCAGCAAGGCAATACGAGGGAAATGACGCTGCACATAACGAAGGCCAAGAACTCGAAAGCAACACGTATGCCGACATTAGGAGGCAACCCGACAGCTCGAGATTGTACCCGACCCAAACAGTGGGGTACGCAAAATATCTCACCGGGTTGATGCTCAACCCGTCGACATAAGGGGGCAAGGGACATCCCGCGAGGAAAAAATTCCCTCATAAGCAGAACATGCAAATTTACAACAAACGTAAAGCCATTAAGGGGCACAAACCTGGAAGGCACACATAAGTTCACCCCGACTACCCGGACACCCCGGTAGCCGAGCTGAGGGGCAACTGTTATGGACCCGTATAATGGACCCATTAAGTAGCAAGCCCAACAAGGGGCAATTCAAGATATGAATTGATGCTAATAAATGATAGATATCCATCAAGGATACTAATCCTAGTAAGACAACATAGTTATCAGGCCTGGACCCTCACCGTAAGAACCAAAGGCCCATCCACACTACCCTCAGGTAACCTCTATAAATACAAAGGTAAACCCTAAAGGTACGTACGCTCTCTCTCTTACTGTTATGCTGTCACTGTGCGCACACACACCCCATTGGCTAACGCTGTTATAGTATTCTGTGCATAGTGATCTGCTTGACTCAAGGGTATCTCCTTTATAGATACCTTAGAGAGGGCACTAGATCCAATATCAACATACTAGCCTATTGGGCTAGACATCTCTGTCTTAAGGACAGACCAAGAAGTAATTAACACACATACACACATATATATATATATATATATTTATATGGAAAATCATTTTCTCATGTAATTGGAGATTACCTTATCCTGTTGTGAGTATCAAAATCCGTGCTATCCTCTTTTAATTTTTTTTTTAACAAGTAGCAGACTCTATCACTTATTGTATCTATGGTATAAGAGATGTTACTTTATGTGAAATGAGAAAAGAGAAATCCTATATATATATATATATTATTTTGCTCCAAAACGAATATATTGACTAAATTTTCAAAATAAATATGTATAATTAGAATGCTCCTGTCCTGAGTTGTGAATTCTCAGGGGAAAAAAGAAGAATAAAAATAAAAATATTTGTAAGCGTCATCATCAATCATCATGGGACCCGGATGTTCAGATGCTAATATTAGTTCAACCAACTAATTAAGCTTCTCTACAATCTAATGTTTTATTTTTATTTTTATTTTTTATTTTTTTCAACCAAATATTATAACTTTTGTTATTGCTTTGTCGTATCCGAATGTAAGGCATCCACCCAACCCAACAGTGGAAGAACAAAAACGAATAAAAGATTAAGCTCAGATTCTCACAGAGAGAGAGAGAGAGAGAGAGAGGGAGAGGGAGAGTGGGGTAAGGTTTAACAGAAAAATCCGTTGGTCCGAGGAGCGTGTACATATAAATCAGTCCTTCGAAACTAGAACAAAGAAAGTTGTAAAATAAAACATGGTGATGTTTTTGGGTTTGGGTTCAAGTAATTATAATAACCGAATGTGGTGGGCTTCATCATCCCTATCCTATGTTTTCAAAAGTTATCCGATCATGAGTGAAAGAGATATCCTATTCCTTTTATTTTATAACAATAAATTTTATCATTTTCATCCTCTTATTCTATTTTTCCTTTTCAGATTTATTGTTTTGTCAAAAGGTTAATCTAATTACAATCGTACATACGGTTTATCGCAGGCGCAATAAGTCAATAACAACAACGTGGGAGGGTTTTTAATGTTGCTATTGAAATCGTAACATTTTATTTGTTTGGTTACTTTGACTGACCCAATTGGTTGTGGTGTGGAGGGTTAGAACTTAGAATGTGTTTTGGACTGTGCCAAGACACAAAAAGGTCTCCGTGATATATATATATTTTTTCATTTAACACGCTTTTTATCTTTATTATCAATATTTTTTTCGAATTTTAAATGGGTTTTTGGTTTGGTGGATGATAGAGCGATTTCAGAGGTTTATTTGTTCTAATGTTGGTCATACTTTAGGGTTCCTCAATTTTCTTTCTTCCTTGTTTTTGGGCATTGTTTCCATTGAGGGGGCGTGAATTTTCCTTTTGATTTCTCGCCAAGTTGTGGATTTTACCTGGTTTAGACCATTCGGGTCGCTGATTCTCGCCTCACTTTGATCTGGGTCGCTGCCTTTTCACGTTTCTGTTGTTATTCCCGATTCCTGGGTTGGCAGAGGGACAAAGGCGAAAACTTTCATTCTTATCTTCTTTCTGGCTGGATTTGTAATCTTGGAGAGTTGTTTGGGTGTCCTCTGGATTTTGATTTTGATAGTAGAAGTGTCGTTAGCGGCATTGGGTTGGGGGTGGGAAGATAGGCTAGTGAGGAGAGCAGGAGCTATTACAGTAGTGTGCTCTCAGTTGTTAGAATTGGTGTTACTGTCATTTTTTTCTGGAACATATCTGGAAAAGTTTGGTTCTGTCATGCATACATGATGTTCCATTCTCAGGGTACATCAAGACATTGTAGTCTCCTTGCTGTCCTGAGTGGAAAATCATGTGACAAAAAGCAAAAGCAGAAGCAAGGTGACGATGCTTCTGAGGACCAATCCCCATACCCCTTTCCAGAGCTTTCTTCCTCTGGGCGTCTTGAGGTGACCATTAAGTTTCCATTGGTGTAAATTTTTATCTTGTTTTTTTTTGTTTTTTTGTTTTTGTTGGCTTTTAAGAAAAATTCTATCTGAAGTGTTATTTTAACCTTGTATGTGAGTTCAGGTGAAAGTATTGACCAAACCTACGGCTGATGAACTCGGTCGCGTTCTTGAACAACTGCAGCCGGATTTTGTTTATCTGCAAGGGGAGCAGATAGAAGATAAGGGAGAAATTGGGTCTCTTGTATTGGAAGATTTTGACCTGTCTATCCCAGAAGCCTTATGTGGATTATTTTCTTCCAAATTACCTAATACTGTGAGTTTTATGTAGTTAATTTTCTTTCTGAGGGTTGGACGTGGATAATATAATATTTGATGACTGACTTCATGATGTTTTTGCAGGTTTATTTGGAAACTCCTGGGGGAGAAAAATTGGCAGAGGCACTCCATTTTAAGGTCACATTGATAGCAAGTAATCTATATTTTCTAAATAAAAGTTAGATACGAAAACTAAGATGTGCTGGCTTAAAGTAATTAATGTGGTGGTTAAACTAGGGTGTTTAATGGGGACTACAAGATGTGACAATACAAGATATGGTTTTTATGTTCCTTTACTAATGGAAAGTAATTAAATTAAGGTCATTTGTTTGGCAGGGAGTTCCATATACTATCTATTGGAAAAATGAGATTTCAAAGTACGCAGCTTCACATTTTCATCAAGCCTTTTTCTCAGTGGCACAGAGGTATAGTCATCTACCATCTCAGCTGTCATGCTTTTAGTATATCACTGTTCCTGATTGTGCTTCTGTTCTTTCTTGGGTAGCAATGTGTTGAGTGACTGTTACCGCACTTACTGATTAACTTCTGCTTCCACCTATGAAGCAATGGCATGATAAGTTTTGACAACAAAATGTTTCACTATTGCTGTATTTTGGTCTGTGTATTGCATTTTGCAAGTTTCAGCAATTAGGTGTAGTTTGTTAGGTTTCTTTTATTTACTTAAGGAATGGTTAGAAGTTTCTTGTTTAACTAAATTATATGCCTTTATCTCAGGTGATATTTTGTTTTTGATGATTGATATTATGCATTACAGTACATCCAGCCATACATGGGATGCTTTCCAGCTTGCTCTTGCATCTTTTAGACTATACTGTGTACAAAACAATGTCTTACCTTCTAACAGCCAGAAGGGTGGTGATAAGCTTGGGCCACAAATTCTTGGGGACCCTCCCAACATTGATGTTAGTCCATGTGAAGCAGACATGAAGGAAGAGGAAAGTTCACCTGGGTCTATTTCTGCTGTAAAGATATATGATGATGATGTGAACATGAGATTTCTTGTTTGTGGAGTTCCCTGCACATTGGTAGGCCTAGATAACTTGATTATTTTTCAAGAAGTTTGTTATTGCTAATAGTTCTTCCCATATAACCTACCTGTTATAAACTGATTCAATTTCTTCTCCTCTCTCTCCTCCAAAAAGGATGCTTGTTTATTGGGGTCATTAGAGGATGGACTCAGTGCGCTCCTATGCACAGAAGTAAGTTTGTTGCATATGTTTGTTTGCAGTTCTTGGTTTATCTGCTGTTGCTTTTGGGTGCTAGATAATCCCTTTTTTTGTGTAGAAAATTGCTATTTGCCAAATAACTTGTAATATGTGACCCTTTAAACGATTCACTGTAAATATTATAGGCTAGTTTGTGGTGAAATTTGCACGCTTTCCCTTAATCAGAAGCGTTTTATTGAATTTGGCTTTAAAGATAGTTTTATCTGAAATATAAAGTGATACTGTCCTTTTTTTGAAGAAAATAGTTTCTTATTGTATTTTTCACCATGTTGAGACATTGTAAGCTACTTAATGCTCGAGGCATTTGCATGGATTAGTTCAGAACAAGTTCCACGACCATTCTTATCTTGTATGGGGTCTGGTTACACCATTAACTAACCCAAACTAACTGTCATCCAAAACCAAGATTACCAAGTCTAAGTGCTGCTGAAAGATGCAATGGTATTTTCTTAAATCACTGGCATAATGAAAAGATGGTCTCTTCACTCATAATTTAGTGACTGTTTATTTAAGTGTTTCATTGAAATTTTCTTTTAATTACTCATGTATATTTTCCTGTTTTTACTCTGGCTTTTCTGCAGATACGTGGATGTAAACTTAACAACCGGACAAGGTATTTGATGGTTTTGAGAGTTGATACATGTGTATGATTTAGTATTCAGTGAATGATGTCATTTTTGGTTGACTATGGTTTTATTGGTGACTGTCAAACACATCCACACATACACTTATTTTTAGGAGTTTTAATCTTTTAGTTTTCGACTGTTATGAGTTTTTTTTTTGTCTTTTGCTTTGCATCTTATTCTGTTTGTTAATTTCTTTTACTGTTGTATATTTTATAGTGCTCCACCACCACCTCTCCAGGCCGGAACATTCTCACGTGGTGTGGTGACCATGCGTTGTGATATATCCACATGTAGTTCTGCTCATATATCACTTTTGGTGTCTGGTAGTGCAGATACTTGTTTTAATGATCAGGCACGGGTGAATTGTGTTGTCAGTGTTTGACTTTTCACATATGTGCTCTTTAAACTTTTTACTTACCAATCACTCATTTTCTCTCCCTCTTTCTTTTTGGGTATATCCTCAGCTTTTGGAGAATCATATTAAAAAGGAGCTCATTGAGAACAGTCAACTTGTCCAGGCATTTCCTAATCATGAACAAAGCAAATTACCTTCCACCGAACCACGAAGATCTGCCTCAGTAGCATGTGGATCTAGTGTGTTTGAAGTTTGTATGCGAGTTCCTACATGGGCTTCACAGGTTAAGTGTTGTTTCTTAAGGTTTCTTCTGTTAGTTATAGCTTTCTAAAACATAATTTTGTGGCCCTTAAAAAATTGTTTTTGATCAAACAATGGTTTAGATGGAAGTTCTTGCTTCTGTTTGTTAACATAATGACTTAGTTACTTGAATGGACCTGGTGTTTAAATGAGAAAAAGATGAATGCATTTGTAAGATGCTATACTGGCATTTAGTGAATAAAGTATGTAGTACACTGCAAAAATGAATAATTCCATTTCATTGATTGGTGAGAATATTAAGTAATGCTAGCAGAGGGATGACAGGACTTCTTTACTGCTTTACTGCATGTATATGTTGATAATTGCACTTTGTTTATATCACCTCAGCATGATTGGTGATCCTTTATTTCCAGCATAAAGTTGCATGAAATGTTGTCTTAAACTTTACATCTGAAACTGTCATACTGTGGTTGAGCAAATGCTTCAATACAGACATAATTTCTGTCTGGAAACTATTGAAGAGCAGAAATTGTTTGAATGAGATCTTTTACTTATTTCCGGTATGTACATAAAATTGAAAATAGCGTATAAGAAAAAAAAATTCTTAATAATAATCAAGTCCTAGAGGGCATGCAACCTATGTGCCAAGCTTAGTGAAGATTGCACTTAGTCCAGTTTCTTGGCTTATTCAGACTTTAAAGAGTGTAATTGGGACTGTTTATGGGCAGCTAAAGATATTTGTGACATCTGCTTGCTGTTATATTTATAGTTGACTGTTGTCAGAATTCTAGTCTGATTGTTAGGCCTATAATATAAGTTTGTCATTTTCCTGATTGTTCTGTTTTGTGTGGGTACATATGAAAATAACCTCCACATTGAATTCACTTGATCTTTTAGGAAATTGTAAGTTTTAATGACATGAGCCTTTTTTTTTTAAATCATATTTTTTAAAAAATAATAATAATATAAGACCTTTTCTTTTGAATTATGGCTTTTTGGTATTTGTTCACAGGTTCTGAGGCAGCTTGCACCAAATGTATCATACCGCAGCCTAGTTATGTTGGGAGTTGCCAGTGTACAAGGATTACCAGTTGCATCTTTTAATAAAGATGATGCTGAACGTCTCCTTTTCTTTTGTAGTAGGCAGGAGAAAGAAAACTCTACTAACGATCCTGTTTTCTCTGGGTATCCTAGCTGGCTGATGCCTCCAGCACCTAGTCGAAAAAGATCCGAGCCATGCTCCAGAACTAAGTCTATTAATGCTAATGGTGTGGAAGTTGAAAATATTGGCAATAATAGACAGAAATTTAATATTGCTACTATGAGGCCAATCCCTCATGCTCATCGTCACAAGATTCTTCCTTTTTCTGGATTGTCTCAAGGTGAAAGATATGATGGAGAACATGGAAAATCAAATCAGCTACTTCCTCCTATTAAGCATAATGTTTTAGGCCCTAATTCAGTTACACATAAGAAATCTGTGTCAAACTCATTTCAAGCTCACCAGATTATTTCTTTGAATCCACTACCTATGAAAAAGCATGGTTGTGACAGAGCTCCAATACGAGTTTGCTCAGAGGTGGTTTCCACTTATTCTTTCGTTGACCTTTTGCTACCATTGATGTCATACCATGTTTGACCCTAACCACTGTCAGATATTTTTGATTCAGTTTATGTCAAATCTAAATCCAAGTTTCTCTTTTATTGTTTCTCAGGAGGAATTCCTGAGGGATGTAATGCAGTTTCTGATCCTTCGAGGGCATACTCGTCTAATTCCGCAAGGTGGGCTTGCCGAGTTCCCTGATGCCATTCTAAATGCAAAACGCCTTGACCTTTTCAACTTGTATAGAGAGGTATTGCATTTGAATTTGTAAAGCTAACTGTGTACTGCATAGTAGTGTAGAAACTGTAACTTAGAAAATTAAGCATTTCAGGTGGTTTCAAGAGGAGGCTTTCATGTTGGGAATGGTATCAATTGGAAAGGACAAGTTTTCTCCAAGATGAGCAATCACACTCTGACAAATAGAATGACCGTATGAATACTTATTTTATTTTTGTTTGTCCCTTAATGAGACATTTACATGCAGTATATGCATATGTATAGGCTGACATCATTTTAATAAAATTGGCCTAGAATTTTACTTTAGAAAGTACACTTCATTCCCCTCTTGCTAGATAATTATACATTTTAAATTCTGTAGGAATGAACTATTTCTTATCAGGCATCTTGCACTTTTTCTTGAGATGAATGTGGGTTCTTGTCAAATCAATGTTTCTAGTATAGTATCTTTTTGTTCATATGATGAAGCATCCAGTTCTTTATTTTAGTTGACAGCTACAGTATGGTATGCACTGCTTTCTTTTAATAAAAAAACTTGTTTGGGAAACTACTGTATGGTGTGCTCTGTTTTTTCATTTTATTTCTCAAGCATTAGGAGTTTGTGTTTTTATTGTCACATTTCCCTCTTTCATTCTGCTTTTTGCAATTAAGTCTCCCAAAACTTGCTGGGGAGTTATCTGGGAGCTGCTTTATTTTTTCTATGGTGCTAATTTTACTAATTTCCATTGGCAAGATAACAAAAGCTGATTTCCTGGTTGTGATTTATCTTAAGAATCTGGTGATTCCTGAATTGCAATTATTGTAGTGCAGTAATATGAGTACCATCGTTAGTATCAAAACTCTTTGCAAATGCTGACAGACTTTGTGTGTCTAAGAAACAAATACTCATTGTTCTATAATTACCTAAAACGCAAGTTGCATGATCCATTGTCAGCTTTGGCAGGGCAATTGAACCTCAATAGTGCCTTGTGATTCCTGTCTTTTTCTTCAGAAATAGTATTAGGTTTTTTTGAATTGCATGTTATACAAAGTGGAAAAATAATAATACACTGTAGACAATTTTCTGTTTATTTTTTTGAGCTTTATGGTTAAATTGAAGGAAACAACATTCTCCTTTGGGAAAAGTTTGTCCTTTTAAATGATACAACTTGTGTCATTTCATTCTCACAAGGAGATGAGACCCACACTTTTTTTTTTGTCCACTCTCTCTCTTCTATTATCTATCTCTTTCTATCACTTAAAATGACACTACTTTACATCCTTTTAAATGATACACACTTTTCTCCTCTCCTTTTAGTTGTATTTTGCAAATGCCAACTTTCTTAGTTTTGGAACTTCAGAATATATATATATATATATATATATATATATATATATATATATATATATATAATCTTCGAGGTATTAATAATTTCTTTTTTTATCAGGGTGTTGGCAATACACTCAAAAGACATTACGAAACTTATCTTTTAGAATATGAATTAGCTCACGATGACGTAGATGGAGAGTGCTGCTTATTGTGTCACAGGTCTCTCTCTCTCTCTCTCTATATATATATATTTATATATGGCCATATTCTGTCTTATTGACTACTATTTACATTTCATGTGGGGGCAACAGTAGTGCAGCAGGTGACTGGGTGAACTGTGGTATATGTGGTGAGTGGGCTCACTTTGGCTGTGATAGGAGGCAGGGACTTGGAGCATTTAAGGTATTACTAAATTTTGACTTCAGTGGAATGCCTGCTTAAACTAATGTGTAAATAATTGCATGGTTAGTAAAAGTCCTTCAATGAAAGATATTGATGTAGGTTAGTCTTTTCGTGATGTGATAGTTTTTATTGCTCTTTGGAGTGGTTGATAAAATTGCAAGTGAGCAAGTTGCCTTGTTTAAGCATGAAGCTAGTCAATCCTGACCTGCTTCTTACGGGCAATGCCGTCTTCTTAATAATTTTTGGTGGGATTTTTTCAATCTAGCTGTGGTACATTGACAATATCTGGTCAAGTTGCAACAAAATGGTTGGAGTTTGGATCTTGCTTGTGACTTTTATGTTTGATGCATTACTATCAGCAACTGCGCTTGTGTTTCTTTTAGATGAAACTGATAAAAACCACTCCTCATTTAACCCCGACTATCGAGGGTAGTGTTGTGCAATCCTTGTACGCAGTCTTATTCTTGTATATATACAAAGAGACTGCTTTCCTAGATTAAAAGCAATGAATAAATTGAAATCCATTTCCTAGTGATATTCTGCACATAACTACGAATTGTTAACTAAAATAGGGAAATTAATTCCCTAGTCCCTCTCTCTCTGGCGGTGCATTGGACCGAGAGCACTACGTATTTGCTACTAAAATAGACGCACAGAGAACATAAGATGAAAAATTTTTCTTTGTTGTTTTTGACGTCTGTATGATGAATGGCAGGACTATGCAAAAACTGATGGGCTGGAGTACGTTTGTCCTCACTGCAGCATATCAAATTTCAGTAAAAAATCCCATAAAACTGCAAATGGTTATTAACAGGTCAAGCGATGCTGTCTCTTTCCCAGAGAAAATAAATGTACATGGCAAGTGTTGACAAATTTACTTACACATCCTTCTTCTGTGCTTGGACTCTAATGTCTCTCATTTGGTAAGGGTAGGTTCTAAGGAGTGTGATTATTTCACTTATGTTAATGCTTTGGAGTTTTGACATATCATAGTCACAAAAAGGGTCGTCAAAGTTTTCTAGCTTCACTAATATATATACTCAGAAAGAAATCCAGGAAAAAGATTCGTAGAATGAATGATTTCCCTCAAACTTAATTAGTTTACTTCTCAAGAGGCAGAGATTGTAATATATTCCATATTGCTAGTAATGTAAGTCATTAGTTTTCAGCTTCTATATTTCTAACGCCATACTTGTATAGTTTTGACTTTGACCGAGTACTTTGCATGCTGTGTTCATTGCACGCATTTATATGTTTGTAACTGTGCGGGTGAGTTCCACTATTGTCAGATGAATGTGGCGTTCTTGTGTAGATTTATAAACAAAGGAAGAGTCAAGAGTCAATATGTAAATATCAGTAGTCACAAACCCCAACGTTTTTGGAGCTCTGCAACCACTATAAGCTGTTACTATTATAGATTAAAAAAAGGGAAAATGAAAGATGTAATAATGTAAAATGGCTCATTAAGATGGGATACAGTAGGATTTTTAGCCTATAGGAGCTTTGTAAGAGTGCGTTACAGGGTCTAATTGAGGATCACATTTGTGGGGAAAACGAAAAAATTTATTATCCTCATGTTGGAATTATAGTTGTTAAAATCTTGATTTATAATTATGATCTTATATTTTTATAATTTGTTTTCATCAAAATGATTTTATCAATATTCTAAACGTTTTTATGTTTTTATGATTTTTTTGCATCATTCTTATTTTACTTAAAATCTCGATTTTAACACTCTTAGTTGAAATGGTAAAAATGCTTATCATTCACTAAATGCTAAGTGTTTACTGGTTTAATTTTTAATTTTTTAAAGAATAGCTTGTGCAGAGGAGGATCTTTTGACACCAGTGTTAAATTTAAAATTTGACACCTCATCTGATAGCCACACACACACACACACACACACACACACACACACAGGGGTGTTCGCGGTCTGGATTGGATCGGTTTTGGAAGCAAAACTCACCCGATCCAATCCCTTCGGTTTGATCATGTAATCATCCATTCGGTTTAATTTTTTTTTCAAATCCGATCCGATCCAATCCAATTTTTTTCGGTTTGGATCGGATCGGTTTTCGGTTTTTTGAATATCCTAAAATTAGTTTCATGATTCTTGTGCAAATAACATCTTTTGTATATATTGGCTTTGTAAAAAAAAAATTGAAATACAAAAATATCAGTAAACAATACTATAGTTGATGAGACGTGACTAAGTTTTTTTGTGTGTTTAGTTGATGAGTTAATGGGTCTTGAGTTTAGAAATTTTTGAGCTATGATTGGAGAAAGGACAAGTAGGTAGAGAATAATTAATATATTGGATCGGTTTGGATTGGATCGATTTTCATCAACCCATCCGAAAACCGATCCAATCCAATTAAAATTTGCGGTTTTCTTTTGGTTTCCGATTTTTCGGTTTTCGGTTTATTCGGTTATCGGTTTTTCGGTTCGGTTTTTGCGGTTTGAATCGGTTTGGATCGGTTGATGAACACCCCTACACACATATATATATATATATATGTATATATATATGACTTATCGTTTCTCAAGCTGTTTGAGATAATTTTATCTCTGACTATTAAATCATAATCGTACAAAAATGGATCAATTGTGATAAAGGAAGAGAGAGAAAAAGGGAATCATAACTATTCAGAGGTGAATCAATTAATATAAAGAAATAAATAAACAAAACGACGTAGTTTTGGGGTAGCCGGAGATAAACTTATCTCAAGTTACCGGAGAAATATTTTTTCCATATATATATATTGGTTAGAATTCTTTGACACCAGTGTCAAATTTTAAATTTTGACACTAAATTATAATCGTTTTTCATCAATCAACGATTATCATTTATTGGAAATTAATAATTAATTAATGAATTTGATTGGTTGAAATTATAACTGTTGATTGGCGAAAATCGATGGTTAAAATTTGGTGCTATATTTCAAAGTTTGACACCGGTGTCAAAGGATCCTGCCTATTTATATATATATATCATGATCATTTTACACTGGTGTAAGACTAATAAATCTATGTTAAATGGGAAACCCTAGCGCCGCAACCTTATCTGAGATTTTGACGGAGCTTTCTTTGGTGGAAGCTTACAATCTTAAGAGGAGTACAAAAAAATACAAAGGAAGAGATGCTGATTTTAGTTACGATCAGACCATGGCTCCTAGAGAAGAAGCATGGATGGAAGAAATGATGTCTTTTAAGGAAATGTTAATGAGATATAATGGAGAATGGGAGATGCAAGAAGATTACGAGGAAAAAGTATCTGAAGCAGAGGAGGAAGATCTTCAGGAAACTCAAGCGGGCTTAATTGTAGTATCGAAATCCTCAGAGGTCCTTTGTCAAATAGATGAAGATCGTAGAACCAATTTCAGATTGTCAGATGCCTTTAAGAAGCGTGCATGGAGGCCATGGAAGAAGGCGATTTATGTGAAATTATTAGGGAAGAAGCTGGCGCTTCCAGTCATGAAGAAGAGGCTTGAAAATATGTGGGCTAGGGAGGGACAAATTTTTGTCACTAATGTGGAGAATGGTTTCTTCTTAGTGAGGTTATAAAAAAAAAAAGATCTGAACTTTTCTCTCATTGCAGGGCTTTGGGTCTTATTTGACCACTATTTAGCTATCAGGTCATGTGAGTCTGATTTTCAACCGTTCTCTACTTTAATTGGCCGAGTTATGGTGTGGGCCCGATTTCCTAGTTTTCCAGTGGAATATGTGAACACTGAGCTGATCAAGGAGGTAGGAAATTGGCTTGAAAAATTCATAAAAATGGATGCTGCGACCACTTGCCTAGCGAGAGGTAAATTTGCTAAAATATATGTTGAGTTGGATTTAAGCAAACCATTGCAGGCTGAGTATAAAATTGAGGGGAAATTAAAGAATGTTGAATATGAGGGATTGCATCTTGTCTGTTATGGCTGTGGAAAATACAGACATCGAACATATAATTGTCCCTTGAAAGCTTTCATGGTGCAATCCCAATCTGGGGATGTACATTCAAAGCAAGGAGAAGGAGGAATATCAAACAATAGTTCGAGTATTCCTCCTAACAAAAATGATGAGAGATTTGGGCCTTGGATGCGGGTCACTAAGCAGAGGAGATTCAATAGGAACGGTTCCAACCAGGCTGAGAAGAAAGAAGGTATGTCATCTCTGAGTTATTTAAGAAGAGAGAAAATTGTGGATTCTAGGTTTAGTGCTTTATATCAAATTGAGGAGTCTGAAGGTAACAATATCAATGAGAGGAAGCTGGAAATTGGCAAAGAGCAAGAAATCAGAAATAACCATGGTAATTGGTGCAGAGGTAAGTCTCAAGTCAAAGTTATTGAAACATCTTCGAATTTTATGTTGATTGATGAGAATGCTAGTGAGGAGTGTAAAGGTACTGATAGTGTAGGGTTATATAGAAATGAAGTAACAAAGAAGGTTGTTCAAAATAAAAATTCTAGTCAGCCTAGTCACATGGCAGTGGTTGAACAATATATTCAGAAGGAAGGCATCATAGTAGTTTACCAAGAAGTATGTGGAAGTGAAAAAGGAGAGGTCTCTTCAATCCAAAATAATAGCACATCCTTAACTGCAAGTAATTATCCCCAACAGGGACATCAGAGACTTGAACAGTTAAAGATGCCAGCTCCTAAACCTCTTGATGCTACGTCTGGTAGAAGAAAGAGTCCAGATGGGAAAGGAAATAATGTTGTTATGGCTCGGAATCAACATGATTTAAATCCAGATAGGTAAGTTCAGCAGGTGCAATCTAAACCCGCCCTTTCCCCTAATAAATTTTAATGTCATTGATCTTCTGGAATTGTAGAGGAGCGACTAAGTCCAAATTAGGCCGTACTCTAAAGACTATGGTGGATAAAAACAATGTTTGTGTGGTCATTCTTATGGAGACTAGAACTGGTTGTGTGATAAGTATTAAATTTTTGAAGAGGATTAATTTTGATAAGGTTATTGTTGAGGAAGCCATTGGGTTTGCAAGTGGAATTTGGGTTCTTGGGGACTCTAGGAAAGTTACAGTCCAGCTAATTAGCAGTACTAGTCAGTTTATAGACATGAAGATGAAGTTTGATGATAGTAAGAGTTTCTTATGTACTGCGATTTATGCAAATCCCAATGAGGAGATTAGACACGCTATGTGGAAGGAAGTCATGCAGCTGAGCATGTCCATTAATGAACCTTGGATATTGGGGGGTGACTTCAATGATATAAGGTGCAGTAGTGAGAAGAAAGAAGGATCTAAGCTGGATCTTGCAAAGTGCCATAGGTTCCAACAATTCTTAGATATCTGCAAAGTTGAGGAAGTTGGTGGTTTGGGATCTAAATTTACATGGCAGGGTCCTAAATGGAATAATTTAGATAGGGTCTTTAAGAAGTTGGACAGAGTGTGAGCCAATGTTAATTGGAAAATCTCTTTTGAGGATGCTGAAGTTAGGATTCTCCCTCGAATTTTGTCTGATCATAATCCAATTTTGTTGTCTACTTCAAATCTTGTGAAGCATTGGACTAATAGACCTTTCAGATTTTTGGCCACATGATTAGATCATCCTAGCTTTGATAGTTTTATGGATGACAATTGGATTTCCAATCTTCCAGTCAATAATATGTTTTTGAATCTTATTTCCCCTCTTAAGAAATGGAATATAGAGGATTTTGGTGATATTAATAATCGTAAGAGAGACCTGACTTAAAAAATTGCCAGCATTCAAGATCAAAGAGAGGCAATGGATTGTCACAGGTTGCAGGAAGTTGAGGATTATCTGCAAAGGCAATTAAATATTACTCTTGATCAAGAGGAGTTAATGTGGTATCAGAAGTCTAGGCATAAGTGGCTGATTGATGCGGATAAAAACACAAGGTTTTATCACCTTAAGACTGTCATCCACAGGTTTTATACCAAGATTAATAGGCTTCGCAATAGTACAAATGGTTGGATTAGTGATCCTACTGCATTAAAAACTCATGTTTGTAATTTTTATAAGAATTTGTTTGAGGAAGAGGTGATTGATCGCAGATGGATTATTTCAGAAAATATGTGGCCGACTTTATCATAAGAAGATTTGAAGAAGATGGTTATTCCACCTAGTGACTATAAGATCAAACAAAATATTTATTCAACGGGAGCTTATAAAGCCCCTGAATTTGATGGTTACCTTGCCATTTTCTTTCAAAGAAATTGGAATAGAGTGAAGGTTCAGGTTTACACTGTTATTAAGAAAATGTGGGCCAATCCATCTTTAATTGCAGAGGTGTTATAGAAGACAATGGGTGATATTAAATCACTAAGAGGTTTGAACCCATGTATAAAGCAGAAGAGATAGATGATCAGAATTATCATTGTGCAATTATGAGAATTAAAAAACAGACTTATTTGATGTGTGTGATGAAAAAGACAAAATTAGAGGAATGAAAAATGCAGAATCAGAGGAATAAAATCCGAGCCCACAAAACGTGTCTCCTTAAGACAATTTTCCCCCTCACTGATGACTAAGGTAGATGGACACTTGTCTCCCAGGATAGAACGAATTTCGTCTGAAGAGTGGCGGCACTACCAGTCAATAGCCCAAACGAACACAACAATATGTCAGAGGAAAGTACACCGGAGTATGAACAGGAATATGCAAACCAGAAGGAAGAAAAATTCTGGCAGAGTTTCAGTGCAGAAAACTGATGAATTTCTGAAGGTTGTCAGTTCTATTTATAGACACTGACCAGTCACGATGAACCGCCGTCGGCGGCCAACCGCCGTGTTTGACGGCCGCGAACGGGTGCGATTGGTGACCGGTTGTGCGAACGGGTACAACCGGTGATCGGTCCGGTGAGCAGACACAACCGGTGACCGATTCGTGAAAGGAAAGAACCGGTTCGGTTCAAAATTGCTCAAAAAATTGGCGGGTAGAAACGTTTAGGTTTTAAATTTTGGAGGGAAACAACGGATACATTTTTGGACAAAAATTAAAAATTAATTTAATAATTTTTTTTTATTACACACATATGAACCGAACCGAGCTGGTTGACCAGACGAACGGCGGCACGCGCGCGTGGTGGACCAAAGCCCACCTAGCTCCTCCCCCTTCACAAAAATGTGTAGTGACCCAAGGGCCAATTTAGGAGAGTGAGGTGGGTGCTTATAAACTCTCTCACTTCCTACTAGTTGTCCAATGTGGGACTTGTTAAAAACTCACACACCCCTTCAACTTCCCTTTTCTCTTTTCTCTTTTCTTTATTAACCCACTTCTTATTCATAACCAATGGATTATCAACATAAATTCCAACAATCCCCCACAATGGATTAACCCACTTCTTATTCATAACCAATGGATTATCAACTCTTCTTGTTTTAATCCCAAAGGTAAAGAAATCTGGATTTATTTCTCAGTTTCGTCCGATTTTATAATAGCCCTAACCTAATTAATTAGTAAATTACATGTAATTAAATAATTAAGCATGTATTAGTGAGTAAAATTAAGTATAAGACTTAATAAAATGAATTGGAGTCACTTTGGAGGTAAAAAGTGTACTCCGTGAAAATTAAGGGGTATAAATGGGTGTCAGCAAAAGTACTCCTAGAATAATATTCCAGACTTTTGGGTAAAGTTTGGTAATTAATGGAGTTGAATAGATAGACGAACCAATACTCACTAGATCTCACTTAACTAATGTTAAGTGACTACAAAACAAAAAAAAAGAACCCAAACCCCCCATTTCCCATCGACCCAGCATCAGAGAGAAAGAAAGAAGAGAAGAAGAAGGAGAGGAAGAGAGGGAGACCCTAGCTCTTGAGATTCTTCACCATTTTGGGTGATTCAAAAGCCTAAACCACTCCAAATCTTTCTCTCATCCTTAATCCAAGCTTGGTTCTTAGTGGGGAGTGTTGTGATGTGAGATTTTTCCTCTCAAAGATCTGCCCCTTTGAAGGTTTTGAGGTGATTGGAAGTGATTCTCTCCTAGGAAGTTTGAGGAACTATCACCTCCTTGGTTGTGCAACCATTAGTGGTAAGATTCTAACCCTTATACCTTGTTTCCTTGAAGATTTCATGGTTAGGGTTTGGTATGAATAGTGTTTTGGGGTTTTGATAGTGTGAGCCGATTAGCTATGCTCTAGGAAGAATGGAGCTTAGATAGTTATATCACCATACTTTGAAAATGGCAAGATTTAATGCTTGATATTGGATTTTCTTGCATTAGTAATCAATGGTTTGGCTTGGTTGATTGATGATTGTGTCCTTGTGATGTCTAGGATTGAGATATTTGGACCAACCGTGAGTGATCAACCATTGGAGCAAGCTATGGAGCTTGATTAGCTCTTTGGAATAGGTAAGTTCATGCTTTTGTTGTGGTATGAATTGGATAGTTTGGTTGATGAATATGTGATATTCTTGAATGCAATATGTTGATTGCATTACACCTTGGTGTAGGTGTGTACTTTGCAAGTTATAGCTTGAATACAAAGTTGACTAGTTATGGAACCTGTTGGTGGTGAACATAGGTGACTGAAGCTTTAAGGTAAGCCTTCAGACCTTTGGTGTAATTCCCTTGATTGTTCCACCAAGCCCTGAAAGGGTAGTGGTTGTTGATAGTGTATATAAATGCAATGAAATAGTGTAATGCTTTGTTATACGTATGCGTATGCATTTGGTGTGGCATAGGATGATGTTTCCTTATGTGGTATGTGGCATGACGATGCATAAATCATACTTGGTAGTTTAGCTGGCCAGTAGGACTATTTGCATATGAGTATCCTTAGGAAAACTTGAGAGCTCGAGGGATTTCTCCTGGAGATGTTATTTACACTTTGCATAGATATGTATTTACTGCATTATTATTTTTATTGCTATTACACTGCTTTTGGAACTATGGGGTGGAGAGATGCTCCAAGGACCCCTGGTTTACTGGATATATTCGTATATCTCACTCCGTGTTGTGGCGACCCCCTTTCAGGTAAAGATGCTGCAGGAGCCACCAGTGGCAAGTGGCCTTATTTGGATTAGTAATGATACATGAAGATGTTGTCTTTAAGATTATACATGTCATTTTGTAGTTCACATGTATAGGATTGTTAATTGATAGCCAATTGATAGATGTATATTCTGTTTATTTGGAATGGACTTAGCCTATGCTCATGCCTTTGGTTATCTCTTTCGTTGATGGGAGCCAAGGGAGTGATCATGGTGTTTTGTAAGCTAAGTTCCATGATTTGTAATGAACATGATCTGTAATTGATGATTACTTTAAGTTCAATATATGCATGCTCTTTATGTATTGGATTGTTGAGCTGGAAACTAAATTAGGTACCTAGTGCTAAATTGGGAAATGTTGAGAAAACAAAGACATCCTGTTCGGTTGAGCAATTTTCATACCCAAGGTGATGGAATTGGACTTTGATGTCTCTATGGAAGTTGTATAAATTTCTCTTAGCTTTCCATAGAGACCAAAATGGTGTAATTTGAGTGAGTATAGCTCAAGTTATGGGGTAAACATCATAGATAGGTCAAATCACTTTTGTTTGGGCATCTAGCCCTGTTAGGTGGCGCCAGGGGCGCCAAACTGGCGCTGGGGGCGCCAACTGGCCAAACGAGGCAGTATCATCCACGCTGAGGGCGCCAATCCCACGTTGGGGGCGCCAACATTCTTGTTGTCCACGCTCTGGGCGTGGATCCCACGCTACGGGCGCGGGGTCCTGGTGATTTTGCACCCCTTTTCTTAGAAAATGCCTAACTTTGGCTACGGTGCTCCGATTTGAGCGTGGTTTGGACCCACGCGTAGCTAATGAAAAATCCCATAACATAGTAGAAGATGGGAAGCATAAAAGGAGTGTAGAATTAAGTGGATAATTAAAGGGATGAATACCTTCAACGACGTATTGTCTAATATACTGGGAATATAATATTAAGTTTAGTCCCGTTATTCCGCAAAGCAAATATGGTTATGATCACACACTTGGTTATTTTAAATTCGGCACGTTTTAAAAAGAAAAATTTATCCGAAATTTAATTGAACCATGTGATTGTAACTGCGCTTAATGTCGTACGCAATGATAACAATCTGGTTCTAGAACGGGGTGTTACAGATTTCCCTATGTTCGGTTGTCTACAAGCTTTTTTCTAAAACCATTGTGTGTCGGCTAAAGCATATGATGGGAAAGGTGGTGTCTCCCTATCAGGTGAGTTTCATTCCAAACAGACAAATTCAGGATAATATTACAATTGTTCAAGAGTTAATACATTCTATGAGCAAGATGAGAGGACAGAAGGCATATATGGCAATTAAAATTGATCTTGTAAAGGCTTATGACAGGGTAAGCTGGAGATTTATGCGCAAAACTTTAGAGGAGCTTCACCTTCCTGAATCTTTTGTCAATATTATCATGCAGTGCATCTCTTCTACTTGTATTAATGTCCTTTGGAATGGGGGAAAAACTGAAGAATTTATACCTACAAGAGGTTTGAGGCAGGGGGATCCACTTTCACCTTATCTATTTGTTCTGACTATGGAGAAATTGACCCACATTATTACTACTACTGCAAATGGGGGTTTGTGGAAGCCTATGTATGTTGGAAAAGGTGGTCCGAAGATATCTCATCGTGCTTTTACAGATGATTTAATGATGTTTATGGAAGCATATGAAGAACAAATTCAAATACTTCTTAAATGCCTAAAGATTTTTGAGAAGATGTCTGGTCAAAAACTTAGTATGGAAAAAACTTGTGTATTTTTCCAAAAATACCTCTATGGAGATTATAGATAGAGTTGTTCAAATTAGCGGCTTTAAGCGTGTGAATAATGTAGAAAGGTATCTTGGAGCTATGATGCGTCAAGGTAGAGTCTCTAAGAATTTATATGAAGGGCTGGTGGAAAAGGTTAAGAGTAAGCTTAGTAGTTGGGAGCAACAATGCCTTTCACATACGGGAAGGATCACCCTTTCCCAATCAGTTTTGGCTACAATTCCATTTTATCAGATGCAAAGTTGTAAACTCCCTTTGACGGTGTGTGAGAGAATAGAGAAGTTGCAAAGAAATTTTATTTGGAGAGATAAAGAAAATACCTGTAGACATCATTCCATTAAATGGAATACAGTCGTGTCTCCTAAAGTTTATAATGGCTTGGGGTTGAGACGGTTAACTTAGATTAACGTTGATTTTCTGGCAAAAAAGGCTTGGAAAATTTATACAGAGCCATATCAGCTATGGGTCCAAGTGCTTCAAGCTAAATACAAGGTTGGTACTAGGAGAAATTCTATTTTTGTAGCCAGAAATTGTGACTCCAGTCTTTGAAGAAATGTGTGCAGAATGTGGCATGTTATGGAGGACAATATGGTGTGGGAACTTGGAAATGGTAAGGAGGTTAGGTTTTGGAAGGATAAATGGCTTCCAGGCTCTTGTAGCTTGGAGGAATTTGCTGACGAAGAGGATACACAGATGCTCAAAAATTCAAAGGTTGCTGATGTAGTCATTCAATCAGGTGAGTGGGACTTTACTAAGCTGAATAGTTGGTTGCCAATAAATATTGTTGATATTATCTGAAGTATTTTGCCTCCCATGATTGAAGATGGAACTAATAAAAATATATGGGGGATCGAGAACTCTAATTCTATTTCTATTGGTGCTTTATATAAATGCCTTTCTAACAATGAATTCCTTGATGATGCCATTAAAAAGACTTGGAGTAGGCTTTGGGCTTAGAAGGGACCTCAAAGAATTAAAATTTTCATATGGAAGTTGCTCCATCAGAAACTGTTAACGAATAGTAAGGTGTCTGAATGGAATGGAGGAGATGGCAAATGTACATGTGAAAATGGTGAGCTTGAAACTATTATACATTCCTTAAGGGATTGCAACAGGGCTAGAATGGTATGGGATTGTCTTATTCCACCTTCTTAGAGTGCTGCTTTTTATAATGCTACAATAGATCAGTGGCTTGCAAACAATTTCAGCGATGATTTCATTGACAATGTTCATGATAGGTGGCTGTCTATATTTATGGTTGCTTACTGGAAAATTTAGAGTTGGAGGAACATGTTGAACCATGGAGAATCGGTTCCAACGACTGGGAGTAAAGTTGAAGCAATTAAAAACTTTGTGCGAGACATTGATAATGCTATATCACATCAGAATACCTCAATATATAGTCCTCATATCAGCAATTTGACAGTAACTTGGATCTTTCCTGAGGAAGGCTTTGTGAAGGTAAATACTGATGGAGCTTCCCGTGGTAATCCTGGCAGGGCAGCTTGTGGAGGAGTAATTATGAATCTCAAGGTATTTGGTTGGATGGTTTTGCTTTTAGATTGGGTTTTTGTTCTTCTTTTAAAGCTGAATTATGGGAAATTTTGAGAGGATTGGAGAGGGCTTGGAACACTGGATATAAGAAAATTATTTTAGAAAGTGATTCGCTTATGGCAATTATTGTGCTCACCAAATGTGGTGTAGCAGTCCACGAGGTGCATTTGGTTTCTCGTATACGAACGTCGCTTGAAAAGGATTGACAGGTTCATCTTCAACACACTTTCAAGGAAGGTAACACGTGTGCAGATTGGTTAGCTAACTTCATGCTAGATTCTTTTGAGCAAGTTGATCAAAGATTTTTTAGTCAACCTCTGTATGATGTTCATCCTTTATATCTGGGTGATCTTGCTTCTGTAGGAAGGGATCGTGTTGTGGCACTCCCTGGGTAGTTTTCATTTGTATTTTTTCTTTCTTTGGTTTTCTTGGGCTTTTAGCCCTTTTGTTTATAAAAAAAAAGACTAATAAGTCTTACACCATATCTCAACCGTTGATTTTCTTGTATCCAACGATTATAATTTAGGAAGTCATACGAATTAATTAATATTAATTAATCATTAATTACACTACAAATACCAAGGTGGTTTTCTTTCTTTCACGTTGCGCGGCTACGCAACCACGATGTTAGTGTAAAGTTATTGGTTTTTTGGTTCATATGGATTAATTGTAATAATTCAAAAACATCACTTATTTTTAATGTTTCATATTGACCATGCTCATATTTCTGAGCTTGTCGAGCTTTGACGGCCTGAGACGCAGACTTTTATATGGTGCCTAGTGAGTGACGATCACCTTGGAGGATGTACATCATTTGTTGGGTTTGCCCTCGAATGGTGAAGTTATCTCTGGTCGTGCTGGACAACATGATTGGCGACAACTAATATTGGAAAACCTGGGACTTGTGCTAGCTGCAGAACGAGAGTTCAAAGGTGGTGGGTTAAACCTTAGATATTTGTGTCGGGCATATGGTCACTATGCTCTGCATGCTAGGACTGAGGCACAACACATTATGTACATGCGTAAATTGATCATGCGCATCTTGGATGGGATGCTCTTCGTCGACACTGCCTCGAGCATTGAGGACATTTGACATACCTAGGATCATTGAACAAATGAATTTAGAGTCCAACTACTTGTGATATTGAGAAAGAGTATGGTTAACACAGTTATGTTCATTAACCCATTTGCCGATAACCCACATTCAGTGCCGCCCTTTTTTACGTGTTCCCTCACCCTCCACGGACAACCGTTGTTGTGATTTTGACATACCATGATTAATCTTTTCATATCACTTTTAGCTACAATGGTTGTGTGATACTCCGCCATACAAAACTGTTTTATTGCCATCTACACATCGTGCTTGTTGTCAAACACCTGGTCCTTGTACAACTCTTGACCCATATGCCAGTTAAGTACTTGCGCTCCATCTATTGCTGGCAACTCCTGATCTGGATGTGCCCAATTGATATGCATATAGTGACTTATTTGAGACCAAAATGGAACACTCACTTATCCTATATAAGCACACATCCATAGCAATGAATCAACATTGCTAGGTAAAATTCATATTAAAAAAGTTTTCATTAATTCTGGTTATTAACCTGTCACTAGCAGGTCGTGCATTCCAACAATGCCCGGTGAAGGAATCAGATGACACATGATGGTAGACAAACATGAATCGAAATCGCTCTCCACGTCAGTGTCCGATGTGTGACTATCCGGAACAACACCCTTATCCACCTCTTCATCAGAGCTGTCATAGGGCACGTCAGAACATACTCATCTTGAGTAGGAAGCATTTCAAATGACATTGTTGGCAGAGGGGGTGGTGGGGGTGACAAATACCTATCTTTAGGATTCACTAATGACTTTCTATTAATGTTGATGCACTGAATGGAAGGGACAGAACGTTGATTGCTAGACTGTCAATCAGAGTCTACTTCCGCATACAGTTCAATAAATGTGGACTCTGGATGATCTCGAAATGCATCTACTACTAACGTGACATCTTCGTCCTCAAAAATCTCCACTGGAACCCAACTTTCTTTGCTCGAGGCGCATCTAGCAGTCAATCGAGACAAAGATTGACCTCGTTGTAATCTCAATTTCTTGTATATTATCTTCTTCAGTTCATTAAAACTACATCATGAGCTTATGCGAAATATTTTCGTATCTCCTTCAAAATCATGTCCATTAGGACTAAAATATTTCCTCCTATTGTAGTATACTAAGGCAATTACTGAATCATTGCAATCACTCATTTTGAAAAAATTTTGATGAAAAATACAGAAGAAAGAAACAATGCAAAATTTAGAGAATTCAGTCGAAATGTTGCAAATGACAAATGGGGGTGGGGGTATTTATTGAACTATACTTGCTGCACTCTTGGACGAGTTGTACACGTGGCATGCTGCAAGATACTTGTTACTGACAGCGTGTATTGCCACATAACTCGTTGAACAATATGCCATGTGTCAAAAAGTTGCCACGTAACACGCTAAACAGCATAAACAGTATAGTGAGTTATGCCACATGGATAGCTTTTTTCAGACTATGCAGTTTGTCACGTTGACTGACCTAACTCGCTGCACTGTATAAAGAGTATTGTAACCTCAAAGTAATTGTCACATGTCTAAACATAACTCGCTAACGTATTATTTTCGCAAAATTTATTTAATAGTGGCATTCTGATGAATAGAATGAATAGTGTGTCAAATGAATGGTCGAGTAACAAAACTTGAACCTCCATTATGAGCCCCGGCCTTTGCAAGCGTTGCCTTACGAGCGCTAGAGGACGCACAAAGCAATCAAATCTACATTTAATGCTGCCAATCACTCTATCGAACGGACCAATATTCTACCACGCGGGGTTAATGGCATTAACTACCGTACACATTAGTATTAATTCACTGCCATTTTACAAATTTTAAAAACATAATATATTCTTAAAGTAAAAAAAATAAAAATACATTCGATTTCGTTAGCATCCACAATTGCGTCAATAAGGCCGTGATTTAAGGAACAAGCTCCACAGTTGTAACTGAAGGCATTTCCACACTTGCAACCCAAAATAAAAGAAAATTTATACAAGTTTTATTTTTACAAAGTTAACAGGAAATTAACATAAATCCATAGAATTTTGCACTATATATATGTATACGATGCGTACTAATCCTTTAGAAGCTGGTAAGTCCGGGGTAATAATTGCCAACTCCAAAGACATTAATGTGGTGACAATGCAAGAAAACAGAGAACCAGGTCATATGTTTAAAGAAGAACATTTGAAACCCTGAATTTATGTGTGAGCAACTGTTTCGAGGATGTACTCAATTACAAACAACTATGTACAAACTAAGCCATATTTGCTTGATCTTGTTTTGCAATTGAGAACTGTGTCTAAACTCATCTGAGATGGTAGTTAAGAATTCAACATTCAAAACTGTTAGATTGTATTCTCAATTTCAAACCCAAAAACGCTCTTTCAAAAAGAGCAAATCTTGGTGATGCTTTAGTGCCAAAATCTTTCAAAACACTGATTGAGGTAGGTACACCGCACTGCACTCTCACACTTCCACTAAGCTTGCTTACAGTTTAAGTCTATGAATCCACGATAGTCGTTTCTTCCCAATCCATGCTGACGTTTGGTTCGGGAATGTTTCATTTCTACCTATATTATAATCTGAATTTTTTTGATGAGAAATGTGATGAGATTTTTACTTTATTTTCTTTTCTTTTCTTTTTTTAGAATTGGATATTGCATTCTCAAAAAAAAATTGTTTTCGTATTTGGTTCGGGTAAGATGTTTTTACGTTTGAAACCCTGAAATTATGTGTGAGCAACTGTTTCGAGGATGTACTCAATTACAAACAACTATATACAAACTAAAAGCCATATTTGGTACTTTTCTATGACTAGTTCAAAATTGATCTGCCAAAAAAGAGAGGACACAGTTTCAATAATTCTAGTATATATATCCATCGACCTTAAAATAAGACAGACTCTCCACTGCATGAACTTTTGTTATAAATAAATAAATAAAACGAAATAAACCTTATTGTTGTTAAAGATATATAAGCATTAAGCACTCAAACTCAAAAACTGAAAATGATATAGAATTGTGTTAGAATAATTACAGAAAAGATCGAAACAGGTAAAACCTCTACAAAATAGTGCATAGCATAATGTCATTAGATGTGAGCTAGTAAAAAAGAGTTTAAATAATTTACATTAGGTGATAGGTTTAAACCTCTTTATTGCCATTTTAGCAATTTAAAAAAGATAATATATCCAAACTCATTAGCGTCTACAGCTGCGACAATAATGGGTGTGATCTAAGGAACGAGCTCCACAGTTGTAACAGAAGGCATTTCCACACCTGCAACCCAAAATAGAAGAAAATGTATACATGTATTCTTTTTACAAAGGTAATTGAAACAGATCGATGAATTGCCCATTTCTCTCATAGTAATAGCAATCAGTTAATTAGACTCAAATGATACGTTGGAATCTCATGCTTTAGAGAATTTTCTAGCATGTGTATGATGACTATGAACCCTTTATAAGTGCATTGTAATGATTGACAAGCCCAAAGACATAAAAGTGGTGAAAAAAAGAGAAAACAATTATTCATGACCATAAACTAGCAAAAACAATAATCCAATATTGTCAGAGAATTCTTGAGTAATTGACACATGAAATTTGTCATGACACATGGGGAGGAAGTATTGTAAATGGGAAAAATTAAGAACGTGAAACAGAGTAAGCCATAGCCATGTTCTTATTACACATGCTGATGCAGATGCAAGATATGCGACTGTACACATTCTGTGCACTTAATCAATCAGTTATCCACCCCCTTACTTGGTAACAAGTATCCATTTGAGGCTCTCTTTGGCAAACCCCTCTTCTCATACACTTGAAAGCTTTTGTCTGCCTGAGCTATACATTAACCCTATCATCCCATCGTACCAAATTTTCCCCAAATCAGTTTTTCTGGGCTACAAAGAGGGTACCAAAGTTTACATCCTCTACGATCTATGTTCCAGACAATTATTCATCTCATACAATGTCATTCTCTTATAATTGACCTTTCCTTTCTGATAAAAATGCTCTGCAACTAACACTCATGCACGGATTGACATAAATAACAGATAGCAGTTAGAGGAAAATAGCTGTTAGCCATCTTCAGATGGTTTGTTTTTTGTTTCTTCCGTTATACAATTTATTCAGTTCACAAACAAGTGCATTCAGTTACATGCATTCATGCTTCCTATTAGATGGTCACCACTATAAATAAACGGGTGAACTTGTTGTGATGTACACTCAATTTTTCCAAATACAAGAATGAGAAAATATTTGGAGTTCTTGACATCAAGTACATGGAAATAAAGCCGGTATGCAAGTGTCGAAGCTTTCACAACTTAAAATATATGGAGTTTCTTAAATATAACAAAGAAAGGGACATCTCAATTTGATGTTGTCTATTAATCATAAGCATGCAAGTGCCAACCATAAAGCTAAAAGTGTTACACCCAAACAGAGAGCTAGGTCAAATATTTAAAGAAGATTTGAAACCCTGAAATTATGTGTGAGAAACTGCTTTGAGGATGTCCTCAATTACAAACAACAACTATGTACAAACAAAGCCATATTTGGTCCTTTTCTATGACTGATTCAAAATTGATCTGCCAAAAAAAAGAAGAGACAGAGTTACAGTAGTACTAGTACATTTGAGAGGTTGCTTATGCTAAACCATGTATACTACTATTGTCTTATTATCAATACAATGAACCTCTGACTGGAAAAGGTTAGGAAGCAAAATAAGAATGACAAATTGAAATCTGGGTTTGCATCAAAAAGATGCACAGAGGAGAGAAAACATGAAGGTACAATATAAGAACTAGACAAGTTATGGTCAAAGGAACCAACATGATGTTGCAGTTGCAGAGGTGAGAGACCTCCAAAACTGCAATATAATAGTACTATAATAACACAAGACTTGACCTGAAACTCACATGATACATCTATGTAATGTAAATAAGACTGCCTACTATATACCATTCCCTGAATTTTCTCTGAGTCATATAGCACCCATCATATTGCCCTCTTATACGATTACACTAAACACAAGGCATGTGGCTCCCAAGATCACAAGTTCAATCCATGTAATCAATCTCTTACATAGAAGATAAGGAAGCCTACTATAGCATGAGTAGAGTCCTATAACACATGATTGTCCTTTTGATACTAACACAAAACAAGAATAAAAAGCTGACCTGCATTTCATATACATGCAGCCATCAGATTTGGCAACGTAAAACCTGCAAATGGGGCACCTCCTCCACTTCATTTCCTTTGCAAGCTGCAGCAACATGATGTCTTCCTTCTCCCTCTCGTCCTTGTTCAGCTTCTGAAACTCCTCACACTCGATACCCTGATGCCAAGGGGCCTTGCACATTGCACACAACATCCTATGACAATTGGGACACTCAGATTCCTTTATTGCATCTTGGCCATCATGAATCAACAGTGCAGAGCAATCCCCATAGGGACAATAAAACTTCTCATCCGCAGTGATTAAAGCCTCACACAGTGCCTTGCCCCACCTATCAAACACTTGAGGAGAAAGAATCTCACGGCAATCCTCAGCCTCCAATAATCCTCTGCATCCAGACACAGGGCACCGAATATTGATCACGTTTTCTTGAAGCTTGGAATCCACATACATCACCACGCACTCCGTGCAGTAAGCGTGGGTGCAACCACTGATAGAGAAAGAGTCCTTCACGGTTTTGGTCTCTGTGCAAATTTCACAAACAAATGGTGCGCTTTTTGAACACTCTCCCTTTTCAGCAGCACAGGAGTTAATGTCGATGGCGTTTCTTCTTCTTTTTCCAAAAGGGGTGTTTTGTGGCTTGAAATTGAGGATCCTAACGTCATCGTCATCTTCAGTGTCGGAAAGATCGATGATAACCGGAGCGGCAAGAGAGGAGGCGCGGTCGACGGAGATGGCGGTGGAGATTTTGGTGCCCTGGTGGGAGAAGCAAAAGGCTTCGAGATCCACCACCTCCATGGAAGAGGGAATGGGAACACTGATCCTGTGCTTCTTGGTCGATCCTGTTCCGATTTTGAGAACTGTGTCTACACTCATCTGAGATGGTGATTCAGAATTCAACATTGAAAACTGTTAGATTGTATAACTCAATTTCAAAAAGAACAAATATTGGTGATGCTTTTTGTGCCTAAACCTAAAGGGTTTTGGAATTCACTGATTGAGGTAGGTACACTGCACACAGCACACAGCACACTCACACTTCCACTGGGCTTGCTTACAATTTACGTCTATGAATCCATTTTAGTCCTTTCTTTCCAATCCATGACGACGTTTGGTTCGGGAATGCTGTCTTTTTGTTTTTTGTTTTTTTAATAATAAATAAAGAAATATGATAATATATATCCTTTTTATCATGATATTCAAGAAAATTACTTGAAATTTTGATTTATCAATGCTGGAGATAAATAAATAAATTAGGTATGAAAAAAAAATATCCTATCTCATAAATATATTATATATTTGAATGATTGATGACAGATGTGATATGATTTGTACTTTAATTTTTTTTTTAGAATTAGATATTGCATTCTCAATAAAATTTCATTTTCGTATTTGGTTCAGGTGAGATGTTTCAAACAAATATAACTAATTATATTAAAAATATTTCAATAAAAATTAAAGAAAATAGCACAATATGTATTTATAAACTGATGATAAGTGAAATTTTTTAACATTATAAATAATTAAAAATAAAAATATATCTTACTACATTAATATTTATTGAAAATTTAAAAGTGTTCTAATTTATATAAACTAGATTGTGTTTTATTGATATATACTACATCAGAAAATAAAAATCTTAAAAATAAAAATTAATTCTTTATGAATTTTATATATTTTTTTTCATAAAATTAATGTAAACTAAAATTATATTTTTTTTATAGATACATGCTCAATTAAAAAATTATATGAATTAACATATGAATTAACTTATACACTGGCGGAGCCATATTGTTCCTGTTAGGGCCTTGGCCCTAAATAATTTTTAAAAGTTAGTCACGTTTTAGACGTGGGTAAATATATGTGACTAAGTTGAAATGATAGAATTTAATAGTTAGCACTAGTTAAATTGTTGTGGCTCTAATTCATTATTTTTGCCGGTTCCGCCACTATACGTATATATAACTTTTAATTAAAAAACTATAAGTATAATATTTTGTTAGAAGTAAACATGATAAGATAATATGACATTGTCTTTCCCTAATTCAAGAAGTATAGAAAAGAAGAAAGTTGTATCGAAGAAAAAAAGAATAGGCAACTTAATATATATATTTTATATATATATATATATATATATATATATATATATATATATATAATTTTTCAAAGTATCTTCTAGTCAATAGTCAAAGACTAACTTTTTTGAGATAAAAAATCATATTAAGTGGATAAATCTCTCTTAATAAAATATTTTTCATATACAAGATCAATGATCAAACTCCTATCAGCATGTTTAAGAAATTTAGTTATCCATCAATTTGTTAGACAACTTAATATTTTACCTTCCAAAAATCAATTTAATGAATTATCACAATTTATCTATAACCTTTTAACTTTATCATCAAAAAGTAAATATATATGTGTGAGGAGAAATGCCAGTGTGTTGGAACTCTTGGGGGAGGGTGAAAATATTCAAATTCAAAATCGGATTTATTGGGTCCATAAATGCATTATTAGGTGGGAATATGAATATTAATTTAATAATCTCATAAACAAAGGGATGGTTGTATTAATGACCATTATATAAAAGAAAGTTAAAATTTGCGAACATCCATGAGGCTCTTGTATTTTTTTTATTTTTTTTTTATTTTGAAATATTCCGATCGATTTATCGTTTCGCGATTAGTTCGATTTGGAACGGATCATGAGATTAAGACTTTAAACTCCTCCTAAACACGATGTTAGGGAGGATCGAACATATATTTTTACTCCATCTACTCAATTTTTTGGTGCCAACTAAACTACCATCATTAATATGTAACCTCACTATCTTTTCACACTATGTTAATAGACTCTTTTAAAGTAAACAAGACTCTCTCATGCAATCTACTAGACCATTATAACGGAAAAACTCATTTGACGAGGCAGCCTCTTGAACAAATTAAGAATATGTATCCTCATTTTCTCTCTCAAGGAGGATTTTGTAGGACGGTTGAACATTTTATTCATCCATGGATGAAAAAACACACAATGAGTAGAAACAAGTTAAAAACTATAGCAACTATTAAGGGAATAAAATGTTCTTCTAGATTAATATATCTTCACCAATCACATTGAAGTTCAACAAGCTGAAAATAAAGTTCCTTCTACCTTGTCTCTTATTACATTTAAACTCTGTCCTGAAATCACTACTTTTCAACAAGACTCTGGTTGTTTTTATACAGAGAACATCCATGTTTACATTAAAAAGGACATTCATGGGTACGATTACTATGTAATTTAGCTCCACAATCGTAACAAAACCGGTGATTACACCTGCAATTTAAAAATATATTTAAACAATTAATCAATAATTTTAAAGTAAAGAGAAAAGAGCATGCTTTATTCTTGATGAGAAATTAATGAACTTGAAGGGGAAAAGAAACCTCAAGATTAAGCTGATTACATATTTTCTTTGATTTATTATTTGAAAAAATTAAGAGTTAATAAACTAACTACTTGACCCAAATGATATATTTGGAGGGAATTTTAAATATCCGTCTTGAACAAGGTTAACAATTAATCAATAATCAGCCAGTAATTAAAGAGAAAAGAGCATGCTTTATTCTTGATGAGAAATTAATGAACTTGAAGGGGAAAAGAAACCTCAAGATCAAGCTGATTACATATTTTCTTTGATTTATTATTTGAAAAAATTAAGAGTAAATAAACTACTTGACCCAAATGATATATTAGGAGGGAATTTTAAATATCCCTCCTGAACAAGGTTGTGGAAGCTTCATATATCACCACAGGTCACTGCTATAGAACTTTGCATTTGCATGGGAATTATAATTAGACAAAGTCTACTTACAATGTGATGCTAATTATGTTTACTCGTGGATTAATCAAGGTTGGAATGATCTTTTTTATGATGGGTCTATTTGACAAAGTCTATTTACAATGTGATGCTAATTATGTTTACTCGTGAATTAATCAAGGTTGGAATGATCTTTTTTATAATGGATCTATTATTAGTGACGTTTGACTGTGTTATGATCCCATCTTACTTTAACTGTGTTATGATCCTATCTTATGGGCTCATATCCTAACAACTTAACAATGACCAACTAAAAAGATAAGAATAAGCCTATTATCGCCAGAAGATACATGATAAGTCATCTATCTTATCCTCTCGAGCAGTCTCACTTACTCTATATCTAAATTAACCCATATATAAAAAAGGTCTAAGCCTACACACTTTTGGCTCATTTACTTTTTAGCTGTTACTCTGCACACATCCAACGTTCTAGTTACATGTTACTATTTATGTATAGTGATCTGCGACTCCTTGCGATATCTCTTCCATAGACATCCGCCAGCGCGATGATTCCATAAATAATTACCAACCATCGATTGGACATTCCCGATCCTCTCAGATCGATCAAATTGTTTCCAAGATAATTATATTCTTAGGAGATGTAATGTCTAGTTTATTATGCTAAGTCTTAGGTCAGTATTTGTATGGACAACCCACCCAGTTTCTTACTTGAATCGTAAAACTCTAAACTTTTGCTTGTATACATGATATTTTATAAACAAAAACTTCAGTACCTAATTACCATCAACCCAGTTCATATACTACAATCCTCTTTAATTCCTTAATTTAGTTAATTACAAAACAACCACACATCCAGTGTCCTTAGGAGCAATGGCGAAGTCAGAAAATCTTGTGAGAGAGGGTAAAGCAAGTAAAATTTGCACTAATTTAATTAGGCAGGGTAACACTTCAGTGGATTCATACTTAACCAAACTCGAAGAACTAAGTTTTCTTTATGTGCTTCAGTTATAGCAGAAATTGAGATTATGCAGCATAGACATTCATCAGTGGGGCCCATATTTTTTAAAATAAAAAAAATTAAGACACACAATTTGATGAGTTTATGATAGGAGATTATACTTATGTAGTGATAGCATAAGTATATAAATTCCTTGCTTTATACATGAATAATAATAAGGAGAAAATGCTTCTTATGTTTTGGAGATAATTTTATCTTCTAAGCGGGTATAAATAGGTTAGGTTAAGTTAGACTTTGACTTAAATAGATCAAGTTTATGTAAAAAATATTGGGTATGGCCTGACCTGTTAGTCTGTGTATCTGTATATGCCCCAAATTAAGTTTAAAAACAAAAGTCTCGGTCTTGGCCTATTAAACTGTTTAAGCATATTAAACATTCAACAATTAAAAGAATGAGTTAGGATATTCTTACTACCCATTTTTTTTACTACCACTTCACTACCACTCTAATCACCATTAGATTAGAGAAAAAGTTGAATGAAGAGAGAGAGAAAAAAATAACTTTTGAATCCAATGGTAATTAGAGTGGTAGTAGAAAAAATTGGTAGTAAGAATATCCTACCTCTAAAATAATAACTAAAATAATATTACTTTATTATTAAAATTTATTAAAATAATAATTTTATTTAAAATAAATAATATGATATAGGTCGACTTGTAGGCTTATAGGCTTGATATATAAAAAAAACAAAGTCTATGACATATTTTTTAAATACATTATTTTTAAATCTCAGGCATGTTCTGTCTTATTATTTATAAGAGGCTAAGCCTAATCTAATATAAATAATACTGTAAACCGACCTAGTCTATTTGCAGTTCTATCCTAAGCAAAAGCTCAAAAACTGAGTTTCAAGGGTGGGAGCGAATTAAATTTGAAAATTGTAGAGAAGGGTTTGCACGAACTTGAGGGGCGATGGTCCCTCCCACAAAGAATTAGACCCCAAAAAAAGTCAATAAATTTTTAAAGGAGAAAACAAGTGTTAAGTAATAGAAAGTGGTTTAATTTTCTCCCGACACTTCGAAATTTGTGTTTTTATATTTTATTTTAGGAATTTGCATTCATCCTTTGACATGACTTTAACATGACACAAAATAGTTTTCTACACACAATATTTTGTGGGGCTTATACTTTTTAAAGCAACAAAAAAAAACTTCGACACGCAGAACTAATATCTATAGCATTACATAATCATTTTTTCTACAACATAACTCTTACAAAACCCTTTTATTTTATTTTTTTAAAAAAATAATATGAGCTCCACCGTGTGTGTAGCATGATGGGAATAATGTCATCCAACATGACAATCGTTTGACCCTTTTTTTTAAAAAGATTTTTTTCCCAAGTAACAAAAAGGCTAATATGGAATTTAAAGATATTTCCAAAAATTAAAAAACATTGTGTACGAGGAGAACAAGCAGAGAAGGAAAACCAACCTGCATTTCATCTCATTGCACCCATAGTCTTTTTCAACATAATGCTTACAGTTTGGGCACCTTCTCCAGTTTCTTCTCTTAGCGAGATCCCGCAGCAAATCGTCATTCCGGTCCTTCATTCTCTGGAACTTTTCACAACTCAACTCAGGATGCCAAGGAGCCTTACACTGAACACAAACGCTTCTCTTGCAATGAGGACATGTTGTGTCTCTTATGACCACTCCTTTAAGACAGTCATTGAATAAAAGTGCTGAGCAATCATTAAATGGACAATAGAACTTAGCCTTCTCAGGAATCATAGATTCAGTTAAAGCCTTCTCCCACCACTCTAACACATTGTTTGGTAGAATTGGCTTACAGTAATAAGGATTCAAGACCCCACAACACCCTGACTCAGGGCACACAAGGTTTACTATGTTGTCTTGAAGCTTTGACACTATGTATTTGACAGTGCATCTGGTGCAGTAAAAGTGGGTGCAACCCTCCACATTGAATGAGTCGTTTAGAGGCTTTGATTCAAAGCAAATTTGGCATATAAAAGGTGGGATATTGTCGTTTATGGGAAGAGGATTAGCATTGGCCTCCAAGAAGTTTTCTAGGCTCAGGTCAGTGATGGAAGGCAAAGTAGCAGATGAGTTTGTTGTCTTTCTAACCCTTTTACTTTTTGCTGGGAAACAAGGCTTGCAAAACTTGTTGCCCATAGCTGTTAATTACTCTAACTTGGAGGAGTAAATGATACTAATCGAAAGTATAGAAAAGTAAGCAAAGACACCAGACTTTTCGGGAGGGGAGAATAACCAGGTTGAAAGGGTCTTCAGGGAACAGTTGTTATAACTAATCACTGACACTGGGGCTCTCAATGGAAGAATGCTATTGTAGATTTGTTTTAACTAATGATAATATGATATACTCAACTTTTTTTTTTTTTTTTGGTAACTGCTACTCAAACATAAATTTAAATGAATTAAGATAATGATAATAATCTGTTTAGATATGAGCGTATCCTGAGCTTCTATTGCAAACAGATTTATCTTATTATTTGAAATTTGCATTTAAATTAATATGTTCAAACCTCTTTCGTTATCTGTTAAAAGTGAAGAATCTTTCACCTTATATACACTACTGTAACCCCAAAATCTTTGCCGCCACCATTGGGTGTATCGGAATTAAGAGTAATTTATATGGGAGGGGATCCCATCATATTTTATTTAACATAAGATATTATGTGAAAAAATTATAATCATATAAAAGTGATCAATAATAATAAAAGAAAACAGAAAAAATATAATAAGTAGTCTGATCTAATATAGGCTAGGTCGTAAGCCCCTATAAGTCGACCTAATTTATTTACACCCCCTAGTTGTTGCACTTCCGTTTACTTGTTCATTCACGTTGTATTTCACAAATTCAATTTGCAAAAATTAAAAAAATAACATTGTTCCCGGATAATAATAATCAGTGTTTAAAAACTCCACTCCACCTCCCGGGTTGGGGTCACAAGTTAGACCCTATATGCACATCGACCCTTCCGACCCCTAAAACTCGACCGGATTTCAGTGACTCCCGAGTCATAGGGGTCAAAGGAGATCACTGCATGTTTTTTTTTTTCAAAGAAAATTTCATGAAACAACGTTGTTTTATTAAAATAAAATAAAATAAAAATGCTTGCAAACTTAAATCTAATCGTTCTCTTCTCTTCCAGCGACCTAGACTTGTGGTATCTTGATACTTTGGTATCATTAGAATGAGTTTTGTACTTTGGTATCTAGATACTTTAATTAGGTTGTGTAATATTGACTTGTGGTTATAATTAGTGAATTATATTAAATATATTTTGAATCTTTAATGATTGATGATTTGTTTTTTAATATTTTCATATAGGATATATATATTTAATTTTTTTAATATATAAAATCGGGTCAGCGTAATGATCCCATGACCCCCCGGTTGAACCCGTGACTCCGTGACCCCTGACCTCGGCCGGGTCGATGGCCGGATCGGGTTTTTAAACAATGATAATAATAATAATAAAAAGAAAAAAGGAAAACCATTTGACAAACATGAAATGAATTGATAAAGCATTTATTCAAAACCAATTTGTAGTAATTACCATTTTATTTTGATAATTACAGATCAAGAAACAATTTTTTATTTAAATTAATTTTGGCACGAGGAATAAGGCTCCGGTTGAGAAGACATTATGCACTGGAAATCCAATTCCAAAGAAACTCCTCAATATGGATAAACGATTTCAAGAAACGAAAAAAAAAAAAAAAAAACTAATTTGATTCATTGGCTATGTACAATTAAGTCAAATAACATATTCACATGATAAATTGGTGTATTTTGCACGCGCATTATAAAATGAAATAATATTCAAGTATTGGTCTGTGATCCCTCTATATTCAAGGACTTCAAAATTCTGAAGGGAACCATATTTCAAAACTCCATGTATGTGCCATAATTGTATGCAAGCAGTATTGGACGCTCCACATGCAGGTGACAGAATGACAGTTGCAAATTGCAACTGAAAATAGAACTAACAGCTTAATCTGGAATATAAGTCTTGAAGAGCAGCGTACAATGGTTCAGCAGCCTTTGGTCTTTCCACCATCCCTAATAAAATGTCAGATGTGGTGAGATAAGGATCACCATAAAAGCGCAAATTGGCATCCATCTTGGTTCCAACTATATTTCCTTCCAATGACACTCCCACAAATGCACCTATAGTTTGGGAACATTCAGTGTTAGCCATTCTTTCAAACATCAATCATGAGAACAAAATAAGAAAAGATTATCTAAGTAGGGTAATCTTAATCCCCTTTGTTCCTTTGTGACTGAAAGGTTACGGGTTCGAATCCGGAAAACAGCCTCTTTGAAATAATGCAAGAGTAAGACTGCATATAAGGATTGCCTTCATCCCACCCTCACTAGTCGGGATTTAATGGGGAGTGGTTAAAATATGGGAAGACCATGCTATAATTCAGAAAATACCACAGACAATCCATAATATTAAGCTGGTTATTGAATTACAAGACCTTCATTGTCATTTGTCAACTAAAATTGGTTAATGTTAAAACCATTCAAGCAAGTTTAAAGCCATAGTGTGGATACTAACATGGCATAAAATAGCCAAATATGCTCATGCATTTAAATGAATCTTGCACCACTAATGTTCTTGACATTTCATTCAAAAGAAGATTAAGAGATATGCAACAAAGTTTCATTGCAAACTACCTTTACTGCAGCTGTAAGTATAACACATGCCAGAACCCCTGTCGCCAGCTCGGATATCTGCCTCAAGCACTCTTCCAAGAGGCCCTGCAGCAGCACTACATCCAGCACCAAGAGAAAAATGCATGCGGCTGCAAAATGTCTTCAAAGCTTTCATATCATGAAGAACAACTATAAAATCCATAAGTTCACCACCAATCTGGGAATATAGGATGAGCATAAGTAAATCAGTTACTAAAGAAATCATAATCAAGTCAAGACGCAGTCATGCATTCCTCTGAGAGTTCTGATTTTGATATTACGCTCTTGACTTTCTATTATCATTGTAATGTTTGATTAAACTAAGTTTTCCACCAATGCAAGAGTGGCAGCTTACAAATAAGGCTGTCGAAAAATACTCTAATAATTGAAGAATAAAAGAAATTCTAGAACCATTCTTCATTTTCAATTAAACCAAAATCACAAGCACAACCATAGTGATATATTCCTACACACCATAGAAACCCACATATGATCTTTTACCTGAGCACCCCATCCTAAACCCAGGGAGAATATGGCTGATGGCGCAGACCACGATCCATCTGATCTTCGAGCAACAACCAAACCAGTACCCAGTTTGTAAGAGAGCAGTGCACCAGCTTTAGCAACTGTTAAAATTGCTAGGCCTTTGGCTCCTGTAAGAATGGCTAAAGGGATGGACCTCTCAGGATTGGATCTCGCCACCTGTCCATTTAAAAAGTTATTAGCTATTACAGGTAACAGCAGTACAAACGCTAGCAACTAATCTACTATTATTCAGATAAACCAACAACACAATTACTTGCTCATACCCAATAGCGACAGCAACCACCCAGTCAAACGAACATCATAGAATCAATAAGATATGTTATCATTGGAATATGGCAACAAGTCATTGGTTCAATGCAAACTTACATTAAAAAAAACAAAAACAAACCTGGCAGTAGCTTCTCAAAGTATTAGATGATTTATATATCTCATGCTCCATAGACAAGCCAATAGGAAGATTAAGCCACCCTCTAGCACAAGTCCAATCCATCACATCATGCTTTGCTACCTGCACAGCATTGCTTATGGTGTTGATGAAAACACCCTGCAAAGGATCAAGCCTATCATAGCAGGCATCACACACCCTCTGCGGATTCCTTTCCTTGAACCTAACAGGCAACAAACACCTCCCCTTCGTACACAACCGACAGAAAATCCCTCCACAAAACCGGCAATGATGTCTGCCACGGGTAAGTGCAGTAAATGGAGCACTACACTGCATACAAACAGCAGCAGAACTATCAGGGAGCCACTCCGGGGGCTCAGCCTCCAGCACCTCTTTGTAGGCACTATAATCAATCCCATTAAGCTCAAAAAGGGGCGGCGCACTCGGCGCATACACCGATGAGTCAATGACAATATCTCCATTGTTTCCAGAGCCAAGAAAAGACAATTTTAAATTAGGGCACTGCTGATCAGCAGTAATTCTTGGAGTTTTGTTTCTGCCAGTCAAAATGGCAAAGGCCCCAGCAAGCACATTCTTCAATTTCACCTCTGGTGGCATATTACTAAATGAGTGTATGATAGAATCATCACTCAATCCAAAACCTCCATCAAACAAATCTTCAGCACCGGAAGGGAACTGATGCAAAAACTCTTTTTTTTGGTTTGAAGGCTTAGGCTCAGCCCATGTAGACTCTGAATAGCTATGATTATGATGACCATCATCGTAGATGAATTGAGTGTTCTTCTTGTATGCAACTTTACCATCAGAGAGTGCCATTTTTTTCCACATCAGATTGAATGTACCAAAAATAGCAATCCCAAAACTGCAATTGAAAGCTCCAAGTTACAAACTTTGATGGAGATAAAATAGGACGAGGTAACAAAAATCAGCAAAGCCAATGGAAACGACTGAAAAAATAAAATTGAATAGGGTCACCAATTTTTTTTGAGGAAAACTAAATTGAGCATGAAATACGTACACAAAAACAATTCACGGGAACTAATTATGGAATGGTAGCCTAGCAGGGTTGTGAAATTTAGAGTCTTGGATGGATAACAGAAAAGGGATTAAGCAAGCATGTAAATGGCTATAAAGAATTGCGTGAAAAAAAAGAGAAAAAGAAAAAGAAAAAGAAAAGAAAAGAAAGTAACCTTTTATTTTGATGGGTTAAGTTGCGAAGCTTTATTGAGTTGAAGAAAATTTGAAATGGGATTGAATTTGCAGCAAACAACCTCCGAAATTATCATGGAATTGGATTATCGGATAAGTTAACGGCAAAGCCAAAGACTACTGTACCGGCAGATACTAGAATCAAATGAAATTGTTCGCCTATTTACAACGTTGAAGCGACGTCGTTGAGATCAATAGCATGTACATTATAAGATAAATGGGATTGTAACAAAATTTCTTTTAAAAGAGATAGCTTTATCGTGATCTAGATGTTTCAAACTCAAACAGTAATTGGCTACCGTAAAAACTATATATAGTTTATAAAAATAAATAAAAAATAAACACAATATTCTATCCCTTTTAATATAACTTTAAGGAAATGGTGCGTATGTTAATATTTTCTCAAAGGTATAATTGCTGGTTTTTTTTTTGTGTGTGTGTGAAGAAAAGGGCTTAACAGCTCAAAAAATAACTAAACAATATAAACGTCCCTAATGCTAGTAACAACATAAATATCAGCAAAAAATAAACAGCTAAGCCCAGGAGGAACATGACTAAACTCCTTATAAATAGAGTTCTGGCTAGGGCAAATCAAATGGTTGGCAAGCTCATCAGCACATTGATTTCCTTCACGGTGAATGTGTTGAGCCTTGAGATCCCAATCTTTATTCATCCAAGTCCGAATGCGAGTAACAATATGCGACTCTCGGACATCATTACCTTTACTGGTAAGCAGCGTGATCACCGAAGTGGAGTCACTTTCAATAATAAGTTTCCTAAACCCTTTGTTCCAAGCAAATTTCAAACCTTTCAGAATACCCCATAGTTCTGCTGTAAAAGCTGATACAATACCCACATGATAAGCAAAACCCCCTAGCCATTGACCATCAGATCCTCTACATAATCCTCCGCATGCAGCTACTCCTAGAGATTCTTTAGCTGCACCATATGTATTTAACTTTATCCATCCATGATCTGGTGGCTGCCATGCAATATGTATCTAAGATAACATTCCAGCCTTCTTCTTGTTGCCTTTATCGCCAAAAGCTTGCTTGATATCCAAAGCCATGCATTGCACCTTGCGCACAAGAAAAAAATCAGCAGATTCTTCCTTTCCGTGATAAAAAGCATTTCTATCGTTCCACAACTCCCAACAAGTTAAAAGGAAAATTGTATCCTAATTTAGACTGCTGGGTCCTGACCTATCGTTACATATGTTAGAAGACATCCAATCCACCAAATCCAAATCATAGAAAGAAGCTTGCCGCCTGGTTGATAGCATTTTATCCCACACTGTTTTTGCCACAACACAATCTCTCAATACATGAAAGTCTGTCTCATATGCGCTAAGACATCGAGAACAGATAGGATTCGCGTCTGACCATTTCGCAGCCCATGCTCTAGTTGGCAATCTACGGCGCAGACATTTCCACATGAAAATCTTCACTCTCTTTGGACCCTTCCAATGCCAAAGAGCATTCCACACATGGTCTGGAATACTTTGATTAACAAGTGGAACTCGTTTCTGTAAAAGTACCTGATAGGCATCCTTAACTGTTATTGAACCATGACCCCCAATACTCCATCTTTCTACATCCGATCCGTCATTTACTGCAGGAGGGAGGAAACCAGTCACTATCTCTAAGATGTTATGCGGCAGGTATAATGACCCTAACTGGTAAATCTTAGTTAGAGATTTAATTTAAGGATTTAAATGCCATAATTAGATTCAGTGAGCGATTTCGAGTATTTTGACTGTAATCATGACTATGTTATGAATAGTGCGTTCTGCCGGAGAATTTACAGTTTTGTGAATTAACCGGTAGAGCTTAAATGAGCAAAATAATTTTAGGAACATAATTTGAAAATTCTGACGACAAATATGAGTTCAGAACAAAAAATTGTATAGTCTGGCACTTTCCGTGAAAATCTCGTGAATAGTGTTTCTACCGGGTATTTTGTACTGCTGTTTAAGCAACCGGTAGAGCCCAGAAACAAATAATTGATGAAATAAGAATAAGAAAGTCCAATATATGCCAAGCAAGTAAATATAGGCCCAAGAAAATGATAAGTTTATAAGTTTAAGTTTCATAAGTAAATGAAGTACAATTAGTGATTCACAGTGCATTTCGTCAAAAACGGTGCAAAAATCATACTGTGAATTATGAATATTGTTTTGTAAGAATTAAAAAGTAATATAAATGATTTTAGAAAAATAAAAATATATTTGTAGCTTTGAGTTAGTTCCGGGTTAGTTTAAGTGAAAATACGCGAAAGAAAAATACCCGGGTAAAAGGCCACATGTGCTCACCTTCTTAAGTCACTTAAGTCTCATTTCCAAATCAGTTTCTCTCTCCTCTCCTCACTCTCAAAACCGAGCTGCAGCCATGGGGGAAGGGTTTGGGGTTGTCTTCTTCCTTCTTTGATTTCTCCATGGTTAAGCCACCAAATCTTCCACCCAATATACCAATCTCATAGGAAATCGTCCAAGGAAGCTATTCCACCCCTCCATTTGAGCTGATTTCGTTTGTGGAGGGAGATATTCATCACTCCATTTTCGGATTACTATTCATCCAAGGTGAAAAAGGGGGGTTTTTGGTGGAGTCTTGCTTGTTGGTCACCTTCTAGACCTTGTATAAGCTTTTGGAGGTAATGAACCTCTATTTCCATGGTATTATTTTGATGATTTGAGTTATAAAAGTTATGAGTATGTTTTGGTAGGAAAGAATTGTGTATTAAACTTTGATTTAATGATGAATCTTTGATGTCTTGGATTTAAGAAATGAAAATAAGCATTTGTATGTATGTAAAAAAAAAAAATTAGAAAAAAATCCTATGCTTTCCTTTACATGTTCGGCCATCATAGGTGAAGAGTAGGTTGTTGTGCGAAAATTTTATCTTAAGTATTAAGAAGGTTTAATGTGTAGGAATTAAGTGGAAATTTGATAAATTACTGAGAATGCCAAAGTGGGAAAAATTATATGAAATATGCCCTTAGGTTTAGGCCTTGTGGGGCTTTGGAGGGGCTTTATGCTCCAAAAATTAAGTTGGAACCTTAAGAAAACATGTATTTGTATGTGTAAGTTACATGTAAGTGAAGAAAAAGAACCTTTGTCTATGTCCTTGTAGTGTTCGACCTAGAGGGTGGTATAGGGGTATATTTTGTTACATTTTATTGTAAATAAAATGTGTTGTAATTCATTGTATAAAATTGATGAGTTAAGAAGTGAAATGACTTGAAAAATGGTTGAAAAATACTTTGATTTCCTAAGGGTATGTCCGCGGCTTTTGAAGTAAAATGGCATGAATGATATTGAAAATTCTCAAGTGAATACTTGATTAAAATGAAAGAATGCTAACGAGTATAAGGTGGTCTAGACTTGTGTATTGGCATAACATTGGCAAAAGTATAAAGAAAGGAAGATAAGCGATAAAATGTATGCCTTATGGAAAGTCTAGGCATGATAGCATTTTATTGATTTCTATTTGTGGATTCTTGCTCTAGGTGCACCTAGGGACTAAAAAGGATCGGAATCTCTTGAAGACATATAAGTAACTTGTGCAACAAGTAAGCGTATTGGTAAAGCTTCAAGAGGTAAGCTCTATGTTTAAGGAGTCTTTTCCTGCTTGAGTGCTCCACCATGGCTAGTGAACTATGGTTGGACTGTATGACTGTGATTTAGATGCTTTGTATAGATGCATTCATATAGAGTTATTTGATAACATGATATGTTTTGCTCTGATATGACTTCTGTAATATGATTTCTGTAACAATCTCTGGCCATTGGTTGTATAGTACCCGGACGTCCGCTTTGGGGTCCTCCCTCGGGACTGATGGTGTACGCCTCTGATATGTCTGGTTCCGCTTTGGGGTCCTCCCTCGGGAACACGTGCGTTGATTTCCGCTTGGGGTCCTCCCTTGGGAATGACGGCGCACATCTATGATATGATATGGATATATGCTCTGTTCTGTTATGATATCTGTTATATGTTGTATTCGTATACTTTGTATCTGACTTTTATGCAGGAGTGAGCCAGGGGTATGGAGAATTCTCTATAAACCTGGAGCTTATTGAGATTTGTAATCTCACCCCTCTTTGGGGACATATTTTCAGGTGCCCAGATTCCCGGTGAGTCCTCACTAGGCAGGGACACGACACGTGGCTGAGGCAGTTGACAGATCGGATTTTGAGTGGCTGTAGGCTACTACCTTTTTGGAGTGTTTGATGTATTTTAGTATTTTGGCATTTGATGGATCATGATATTGATCCTTTATTGTGTATATGGCCTGTATATGTGTTGTACATGTCTGTCGCTTTGATGCATGTACATTTGCGTATTCAGGCACGTTATATGATGAGGTAGTATTCAGATATGTTTACGTGTTGGATTGCATGCTGTTAGATATAGTGGCACTGAGCCAAGTTATGCATGCGCCCATGGATGGACATTTGATTATATTTGTATAAACTGTTTATCAGGAAATGCTTCTGTGAGGGATTGGAAAATCCCCAGTTGTCCGATTTATAGAGGAAACTCTGCCCGATTTTCGTTTACGACGAATGAGAATTTAAAAAGAAAAAGAAAAAGTTAGCTCGTATTTTCAGAAGTTAAGTCTTCCGCTGTTTTCTGTTTTATCATATGTATGTTAATTGAACCGGCTCGAGACGGGGATGTTACATTTATGGTATCAGAGCAGTTTCTCTAGGAGAGCCTGTGAAATATTGCATGAAATGTTCGGGTTGTTATATTCTTGAGTTTTCTTGGAGTACTATGATATGCATGTCTGACCACCGAGTGTGAGCGTAGCTAACTCATTCCTTTGTGTGAAATATGCAGAATTATGGTTCGCCCAAGAAGGACTTCTGATCCTCCTATTGACCCGACCGATCCAATATTAGCAGATTTGGCTAGACCCCGAATAAACCAGCGGGGAAATACTTCACAGCCAGATCCAATGATAACGACCTTAACTGAGATGCAACAAAATATGGTTGCAGCTAGGCAGCGAGGGCTAGAAGTGATGATGAAAGCAAATCAAGATCTAACTGAGATGCAACAAAATATGGCTGCAACTAGGCAGCGAGAGCTAGAGGTGATGATGAAAGCAAATCAAGATCTGTTAGAGGCTAATAGGTTGGCCAATCAAGAAATGATGGCAGCAAGCAGAATGGCGAATATTGAAATGATGAGATTACTCTTGGTTGAGGTGAGGGCTGGTGGGCAAGGTCCACAGCCACAACCTTTGCAACAGCCACAACCCCAACAGCCTGTTCCTCCTCCTCATAATCCTATTGTTGTGGAGGGTGACGGAAATAATGATATGAATGAAGAATCTAGTCACAGGGGTGGTGTGGCACAGCCAGCCACTAATAGAGAGCAAAAAGAAAGAATGCTTAATGCCTTCCGAAAACATGCACCACCAAATTATAAAGGAGGCATTGATCCTATTGATGCAATTCAGTGGTTAGAAGAATTGGATCGCATTTTTACTGTCATGGAGTGTGATGATCAGCAGAAATTGTTGTATGCTTCTTATATGATGCAGAATGATGCAGCCGATTGGTGGAGAAATACCCGTCAGCCCTTGGAATGTCAGGGTTATGCTATTACCTGGCCTTTATTTGAAAGGCAATTCTTGCTGAAATACTTTCCGGCTGAAGCCCGGATAAGGAAGAAGGGTGAATTTGAAGAACTAAAGCAGGGCCAGATGTCTATTGATGAATATCTGAATAAGTTTAATAAGCTGGCCAAATACTCTCATTTCCAGAGAGCTCCACCTACTGAGGATGATCTGGTATTTAAATTTCATAGAGGACTACATGATAATATTTCTGAAAAACTTGCAGGACACACTTTTGATACTTTTGCTGCACTCGTTAAAAAGTGTAAAAACATTCAGGAGTACTATAGAAGGAAGCATAAGGACCAATCTGCTCCTAATTCTGGTCCAAAAAACACTTCTGGGAATTCTAAAGGAAAAGGGTTGCAGGTTAGACAGTCTGATGGTAAGTTCAAAAAGGCGGGAAATTATAAGCCTGGAAATATTAAGTCTGCTTCACTATGTGCTACATGTGGTAAAGTTCATGCAGGGGTTTGCAGAAAAGAGCAAAGACTGTGTTATAAGTGTGGCCAACCTGGGCATTTTATTAGGGACTGCCCCTTTAATGGGGGACAGGTTTCTACTATTCAGGCTACCCCGGCTCCTATTGTGGTTGAGGAACCATCTCTACCTCTCCCACCTCCAGTTGCCCGAGTGTATGCAGTTACTCAGCAAGAGGCTGAGAGATCAGCTAGTTTGGTACGAGGTATGATTTCTATTTATGATGAAATGCTTAGTGTCTTATTTGATTCTGGTGCCACACATTCTTTTATTGCTGACTATGTAGCCGAAGCATTTGGTCTGCATGTAATAAAAATGAAAAATCCTATGCGTATTGTTACGGCTGTGGGAAGTGTTTTTAGTGAAGACTATGTTTGTGAAAATGTGAAATTCAAGTACGATGGCAGGGAATATTCTGCCGATTTTATTGTATTACATCTTGCCTCGGTGAATTTAATCTTGGGGATGGATTGGTTGTCTAAGTACTGTGTGAAGATTGACTGCTGCAGTAAAACCATTTCTGTCTCATCTCATGATGAAGAAAGGGAGTCTCCTTATTTGTCTGTACTTCGGGTGGTAAAGGCCTTGAAGGAAGGAGATCCGGGTATGTTTTATTGGGAGGTCTGGTTGGCGTCAACAAGGAGCCAATTTCTGTTATTCCGATTGTCTCCGAGTTTGAGGATGTCTTTCCGGATGAAATTCCGCACTTTCCTCCAGAGAGGGAAATTGAATTTGCAATTGACTTGTTACCTGGCGTGGAGCCTATCTCTCTTGCCCCATACCGGATGTCACCTTTGGAATTATCTGAATTGAAGAAGCAGATTGAA